>NC_142360.1:3090447-3391280 GCF_059441175.1 Urocampus carinirostris
ATTAAGACCCTTTTCGGGACTGGTCCCTTCCTTACAAGCTGCGATCCGAAGGTTGACGGAAAGTCCAAGGACTCAGAGAAACGTGAGTAAAACTTTTATTTAAAAAAGGGTATGAGTGTGAAGTATTCAAAACAGAGTTAAGAAAATAAATCCTGACAATCCTAGGCACTATTAGGTAAAAGAGAAACGTGGCAGAGAGCCTTAAGACAAGGTGAAGTCTTAAGTAAGAGGACAAGGGTTCCTCTCTGTTTAAAAAAGAACTCAAGGGAAGTTCTTTGTTCTTCAAAAGAGTGAAAGTGAGTGTGAAAGAAAATACTATTACCACTAGGTAATTGTATTTTATACTAAAGCAACAGGGTATAAATGGTGAGCCTTTGTGGATGCATGTAGGCAAGAAAGCTCCACCTGAAAAGTTAGAAGTGAGTTTTACCACAAAAGTTTATTTATCACCATCCTGTTGAAAGAGAAACTGAGTCCAAATTTAGTTCTAAAAATGGGAAAGGGGCAAAGTAAAGTAAAACAGAAGCTTTTAGAAGATCTTACTTGCAAAGACTGGAAAGTCATTCAAAAGGATGATGCCTCATCGATATAACCCCTATGTTACTGGATAAAAAAATATGACTTTAATGGGAAGTTGTCCACAGCAGGCATCAGATAACTGCAACAAAAAATAAGTAAAAAATGCAAACAGAAAGATAATAAGATGAGAAAAGAAGTTTATGAACAGACACAAATCTGGATGAAAATAGCAGGACAGCGAGAGGAAGGTTAAAGGAGTGCAAGACAGGAGAGAGAGGAGAATAAGAGACAGGAAGCAGAAAAAGAACAGAAGGAAAAGGAAAAAGAGAAAGAAGCAAAAGAATAACCTGTAATGTTTCATAAGAAAGAAGATGACGCATATTCAGGCCCGTACGGAAATGCAAGGCAAATGTTAGCTCAAGCAGAAGGACCTTCTGCACCTTCAGAAGAACTACCCCCTCAATATACACCTCCAACTACAGATACTACACATACTCTGCAAAAGCCGTTTACACGTTCACAAGGAAAAATGGGGGGATGGACTAAAACCTTAACATCAGGGTTAGGGGGCTTGTTATCGCCAGCACCAAAGGCACCACCAGTTGCATACTCTCCAACTAATGACACTGACCCTCCCGTGATACTTGCACCCGAATGTGAACGATTGACACAACAGGTGACCCCTCTCCTAGAAAGAATGAGAACTAAATACAGGAAAAGAGCAAATTACACTGGTTTGCAGCTTTGACGACCATGTTCATTGCCAAAGCAAAAAGGATAATGGATATGGTACAACCCGTTACTACGCCTTTCCCAAGTTGATGCCAGTCTGATGTTACTGACCCAAAAGTGAACCTAAGCTTGAAGTTGTCATAATAATCGAGGATCAGGTGCTTGATCTCGTTAGGAATGTGGTGGAGTTGTAGTGTAGTGGTGGGGTGATGAGAGCTTTGTTGGGACCTAGCTCTTCTTCCCTCATTGGGTCGGTCAGTGTGTTCTTGAGGAAGCAGTTCAACTCCTTTCTTGAGAACTCGAGCCGGCCACTTCGCTTGTCCCCAAGCAACCGCTTAGCAAAACGGAAGGGATTGGCAATGAAGGCCGCCCGCTTTCTTGCCCTTTCCCTTCCTCGTCTCCTGTGCCCCTCTGCTCTGCGTAGAGTTGTCAGCTTCTTCCGCAGGATGTTGCGCAGTTCTGCCAGCGGTTGCTTCTCCTTTTCAGCGGCTCTCTTGAACGGTTTCTTGAGGGTTCGGAGCTCCTGGCGCAGTTGATGTATCTTTGTGGCTCTGCGGTTCATGGTGTAGGGCAGGGGTCGGGAACCTTTTTGACTCAAAGAGCCATAAAAGCAAAAAATATTAATTTTATTTTGGGAAAGAGCCACACCATATATTATGAGACAAATTTACTAAATTGCTAAACCGGCGCCCCAGACAAAAGCTTAGTCTTCAGCACATTTATTTTTGATGATTTGATAAAAATTATGAAAAGGGGGGGGGTTTAAGGGTTATTTATCTATCTTCGTTATTCATTATTCATTATCCGTTATCGGTCAGTTCATAATACGCTACAAAGCCTAGGAGCCGGGACACTTACTCTCAGCCAAAAGGCCAAGCTAAGGTCCTAGCCCTAAAGCCTTGTTGCGATCATTGCGAATGCACCGTTCCCGGAGGTACTGCAATACCGGGCCGATGCGTGGAGTGGACAGAGCAAGCTTTTATTCCATCTCACAGTTTTGGGATCTGTGCAATATGCAGTAGTGCAAAGAGAAGTAGAAAAAGAGAATAATGCCAGAGCCCCTGTCCCAAAATCAACAAACATACCACTTTAAACTTGTCTCTTTCTTGCAATGACTCAAGATCGGTTAAACTCCTTTTGACCCTTTTTTATCATACATATTGGTTTCAAAACCAGATGCAAGCATTTATTTTGTAAAAACGTCACAACATTCTGAGAATAGGGAGCCTTATGTGCTTACCTTTGGCGAGAGATGGGAAGGAGTGCTTGTACTTTTTGCATAGCTCCACCCATCCCTCCCACTCACCCAATCAAATGACTAAGTTCTCTTCCGGTGTTTTGGCGTATTTACAGTTCTGTGGATTCATCATAAGGTATCTGAACGCTGAACACGGATTACATAGTGAACTTTTATATAAAGGATTCTTTAGCGTTGTACAGCTAAAACTAGTTTTTTTTCCCCATTTTTTTGTGTGACACCTTGACTGTAAATTGTAGTGAAAAACGTGCCATATATATACTGCGAAGTAATCATTTGTCAGTTAGTTTCGGTTTGGCTTTGCGTGTAAATTAATAGGATAGACAGACCAAGTTTTGGACAAGATGGAGAAATTTTGCATGCAATCAAATCTGTCTCTGAGCCACAGATACTCGTAGAAAGAGCCATATATGGCTCGCGAGCCATAGGTTCCCGACCCCTGGTGTAGGGGGTGCTCTTGGTGTTACACCAACAGATCCGGTTTTGACTGTAAATCTGTAAATCATTAAATAATCTTTTATACAGAAGCTCATTAAACAATCTATGGTAGTTTATGATCAATAACCACAAAACTAACTATAAACACCCAAATGCTCTTAGCGAAGCACCTCGGGCAATTTAATTAGGTAAGCGGTAGAAATGGTTGGAACAATATAAACCGGCGCGCTTCTTCACCTCGCCCAATGCCGTCTGCACTGAATCCTCAGAGTTGCATTTTGTGACATTTTTACAAAAGAACTTTGCTTGCACCTTGTTTCTTTTTAAAATATTTTGCTATAATGGCTCTTTGGGTCAAAAATATTCGGGGCCCCTGCTATAGAGCATATGTGGAAATATCTGAAACATGCTATGCACAAAGGATAACCATCAAACCTTAAGTAACTTGAGCTGTTTGGTGCGGAAAAATGAGCAAATAATTCTGTTTCAACATGTGCAAAACTTTTAGAAACATACCCCAAAAAATTGTGGGTGGGATTGCAGGAAAGGGAAAGTATAAACTCAAGGGGGGAGCAATTTAGTTTTATTTATTTGTTAGCATAATATACCGTGTTGCATTCATTTGGTTCCACTTCATGATTGTGTCTCACGTGTTGGTGATTCTTAAAAAAATGTTTTCAGTTTTTATCTCTAAATTTGAAGCCTTAAATATGGCAAAATGTCAAAAAGTTCTTAGGGGTAGAGGGCAATCATTTTGCTAGGCACTGTAGACAAAGGCCTCTCCAAGTCTAAGACCACAATTACCAATTAGAGTCACTTTATCAGTCAATAACTCATGAATAGGTTATTTTGCTTCTCCGACATGTGGTTAATTAAAAAAAAAAAAATCAGACTTTCATTACAGGTAATTGCGGCCCCCTGCTGAGCTACGAGGCAGGGGGACATATGGCTCACGGGCCATAAATGGATATTTTCATTAGTGCATATGGCTCAATGATAAAGTAGAACTTATGCTATATTCAGTATTGTGCTATATACACAACCAATTATCGCATATGCGAAGCCGAGACAATTCCAAGAGACAATTCCGAAAAACATTGGGTTTGTTCAGTATATATAGGACACAATCTTAAAGACAGTTTAATATCAAAGTGTCCCACCAACAAACGCCGTTGTGGCTGTAGATCGCTAAATAATCCTTTATATGAAAGCTCATTAGACTTTTTATGTTCATTGTTCAGGCACTTTATGATGAAAAGCCCCAAACCCAAAACAAACGTTTTACCCAGAAGCTCTAGCAAAAAATGGACAGTAATTTGATTTGGTGAGCCCCGCGTTCTTTCACCTTTGCTCTGCGTGTCAGGAAGGACCAGAACAGAGCAGGAGACCCCAGAGCGTTCGTACAGTTCTTTATTTTGGGGAAGCGTACAGGGTTAGCGGGAGACGCGATGACCGTCGAACGTCAGCAGCAACGCCGTGAAGACAACTTCGGGACACGTAGCCAATCGTAGCGTGGGACGGAAGCAGGTCGAGTTTACCGGGACTGGAGAGAAGATCGTAGCGTGGAACGGAAGCAGGTCGGATCGGAGGCAGGCAGAATCAGGTAAACAAGTCAAAAATACACAGGAAAATCAAGCGAGTCAAACGGGGTAAAAAGTATCATCCGACCAAGAGTTCTCCGCGTAACGCGTTTAAAAAGGGAGCATTAACCAATCAGGAAGCACATTCCAGCGCGCCACATGATTACCCCAGGTGGCTCCACTTGGGTAATCATGACAGAACCCCCCCTCAAGGAACGGCTCCAGAAGTTCCCCAGAAAAAAAAAAATAAACCCACGGCACGTCACAGGGTAACACAGGAAAATCAGGAGAGTCAACTCAGAAGAGTCGGACTCAGGGCGGACATGTTCAGAAGACTCGGACTCAGGGCGGACAGGTTCAGAAGACTCGTACTCAGGGCGGGCAGGTTCAGAAGACTCGTACTCAGGGCGGGCAGGTTCAGAAGAGTCGGACTCAGGGCGGGCAGATTCAGAAGAGTCGGACTCAGAGCGGGCAGATTCAGAAGAGTCGGACTCAGAGCGGGCAGATTCAGAAGAGTCGGACTCAGGGCGGGCAGGCAGCGGAGTCGAAGTTGAACAGGCAGGCATGGGAGTCGAACAGGCAGGCATGGGAGTCGAACAGGCAGGCATGAGAGTCGAACAGGCAGGCATGGGAGTCGAACAGGCAGGCATGGGAGTCGAACAGGCAGGCATGGGAGTCATTACGCAGTCATACGGCCGGAGGTGCCTTAGCCAATTTTGCCATGTCGGAAAGGACTTGCCGAACTGCACATTCTGAAGGGGAATTGCGCTGCTGATTCAGGCTTTCATAGTGGTCAGGGGGCAAATGTACGAACGCGGGGTCCATTCTTGGTCGGAGGATTCTGTCAGGAAGGACCAGAACAGAGCAGGAGACCCCAGAGCGTTCGTACAGTTCTTTATTTTGGGGAAGCGTACAGGGTTAGCGGGAGACGCGATGACCGTCGAACGTCAGCAGCAACGCCGTGAAGACAACTTCGGGACACGTAGCCAATCGTAGCGTGGGACGGAAGCAGGTCGAGTTTACCGGGACTGGAGAGAAGATCGTAGCGTGGAACGGAAGCAGGTCGGATCGGAGGCAGGCAGAATCAGGTAAACAAGTCAAAAATACACAGGAAAATCAAGCGAGTCAAACGGGGTAAAAAGTATCATCCGAACGTAACGTAACGCGTTTAAAAAGGGAGCATTAACCAATCAGGAAGCACATTCCAGCGCGCCACATGATTACCCCAGGTGGCTCCACTTGGGTAATCATGACACTGCGCCGTCTGCACTGCAGGTAAAAACGTATTTTGTGACATTATTACAAAATAACTTTGCTCCCACCTTTTTCTTTGAAACCATTATTTAGGACAAAAATCCGCCTCAATACTCTTAAGTAACTGTAAGAGGGAGACACAATTTAGGTGGTATGTTTATATTGTCATTGGACACAGGTTCTGGCAAAAATAATGTTTTATGGATTTTATCAAATTATCTAATGTCGCACAGTGAAATAATATGCGCTGAAGAATTACCTTTTGTCTGGAGAGCGGGTTTGGTGGTTTTGTTGTATTTTGTCTTAAAATGGTGTGTCTCCCTCCAAAAAATTAAGCTCCCTGCTGGTTTATAAAAAAAAGCAGAACAATAGTGAAAATAGACTGTTTATGTGCTTGGAACTTCAGAACCTAAACTTGCAAAGGTTTGTAATGGTTCTCAGCGGCATACAAATATCGTTAAAGTGGTCATATCTCGAATTTGTTCAGCTGGGATCAAATTGCAAAGACGATAACATCTGAAGCGAGGTTTGTTTTCAGAAGATGAAGGTTATGTTTGTTTTCAAGAAAGAGAGGTTGATGTAGAGGGTGTCCAAACCTTTCAGATTTGGTAAGCTGAAAATGAGTGAGGGTTGACAATTCAGCCTAGCATTCTTTGAACAGTTTTAAATAAATGAACCCTCTGTTCAGTATCGCTACCTCGTACATTGCCTTAGTAGTGATTTCATTTGACTCGCAGGGTTTCGTGAAAAAGCGCAGCTTCCAGTTACTTCACGTTTTCACAGCATGTGTTTCCAGTTAGCTTAGCATGTTTCGTCTGGCAGTGCCTCTTGATATTATACTCTTTGAAAACAGTCTTTTGGCAAATTAGGCAAATGCAGTTGTTTTGGATTACAGTGAAAAAATACTCAAATTTAAAATTGTCTTGGAGCCGGTGGCCCTCACAGTCAATTATCCTTTTTTATGTATTTACACTCGCCATATCGGAAATAGGGTGTGCAAAATTTATCACAGAAATATAAGGTGGCCAAAGGGCGACTACCATCATTTGGAGAAGTGGTGAATTTTATTTCGGCATAAATTAATTTTATACTGCAGACAACATTACTGGCAGGCCACATATCATTAATATTATGGGCCAGTAAAAATATGATCACAGACTAGACTTTGGGCTTACCTGAGTTAATGCAAATGCACCTGACACAAAAACATAACTTAGTGGAGTTCCTTATCCAGAATGGGCTTTTACCTAAAGCGGGAGACAGCAACAGTTGTACTTTAGGCCTCCGCAGGTGTCTTCACCCAGGTTTTGTGTCAAGACATCCATTATCTGCACCGCTTATCCTCAGTAGGGTCGCGGGGGTACTGGAGCCCATCCCAGCTATCTTGGGGCAGTGGGCAGGGGACACCCTGAACTGGTTGCCACAGTTGTAGGTCAGATAACTCACACGCCTATTCACGCCTTGGGATGATTTGGACGGGCCATTAACCTGACCTGCATGTTTTTGGAATTTGGGAGGAAACTGGAGTGCCCGAGGAAACTTGCGCAATCACGGGGAGAACATGCAAACTCCACACAGAAAGGCTGGTAGATGGTAGCCGGATTAGATTCCATGACCTCAGAACTGTGCTAACCACTCAGCCGCCGTGTCAAGACACCCACAATAAATACCAACAAAATCCATAAATATCTGCTTTCATGTGCTCTGCTTGCGTGGGGTCTTTAACGCCATCTAGTGGCCAAATTAGGTGCTGCAGCTCCTGACCATTGACCAGTGCAAGCCGGGACATTTTGCTTGCAATGATTAATGAATATAAAAAGTATCGGAATAATCTAATGATAAAACAACAATGCAATAAAAAAGCTCTTTATCCTAACATGAGTCGTAGTCACGAGTTTCCGTAAAGTCTCAACTCCACGTGAGTTTTTGATTAAAGAAACAAGGACATTCACAAATCATTAAAATGGGCAGTGTTTAAAAGAATCCCGCAGAATTAATTTCCAGTGTGTCACTTCTCATTTCCTGTCAGGCATCACGCGGTCAGTCTGATATTTGCAAAGCCGATAAGTGACATCCTGGCGGCAGACAAACGAGGAATGGCTAATTCCTACAGGATAACAAAGGAGCCTTATCCTGTGTAATTACCAAATAGCCTGAAAGCTCGTAATTACACATCATACGTCCCAAATCCGGAAAATCGAAAAAATCCTGGTGAGACTTGCACGTAAAATAATCCTAGTTTGTGAAAACATCGATCTGGATAGCGCCTGCTAGTTTAATGTAGCGATTATTATCTTAAAATGATTGTCTTCTATTTCTAGTCAGACTGATGATTGTTTTATTACTTCGCCTTAAGCTAAAGGCTATATGCCACTTTTCCTCAGTCTTCGTGAATGACCAATCAGCTGCCAAGGTGAGACTGGAGAGGAAAATTACTGAACATCCTGCAGCGCTAAGTGCAGTTTCAAATGATTTAGGTAGCGAATGGGCTGCTACTTTCGATCAACGCATGAATCATGAAGTGAAAGACTTAGGATGGAAGGACTTGCATACCGGTCTGTAAATCAAAGTAGATTTGCGAGATTTTCTCTGAGCTAAGGGCTAATGGATGATGCCATTATCGTTTTTACTATGGTAAGAACAACAATAACAACAAAATCGATAACAAATGACAGCAACAGTAACAAGCAACAACAGTAAAACAACGACGTTGGCAACAGTAAAAACAACAGCAGCAACAACTACTGCAACAATAACAACTGTTGCAATTGCAACAACAACAGTTACAACAACTGCGATGAGAACGGTAACTTTGACAACAACAACAGCAACAACAGTAGCTTATAATAATAGGGGCATAACAACAACAGAGGCAACAAGAACAACAACCATGTTAACGACAGTAGTAAAGGTGACAACAAAGGTGGCAACAGCAACAACAACAACAACAGTAACTGTAACAACAGTAACAGTAACTGCCCCGGACTCTGATTGGCGCTCTATGTCCCTATTTAAACCCACTCCTTTTTGTCCCCTTTGTCAGTCCATCTGCGAACCTCAGTTAACACTAGGCTAGCCTTTTCCGACCCTGTGTCCCACATGTTTTTTGCTCCCGTTGTCCCCCGGCTGCGAGCCGTTTTTGATCCTGACCACGTCTACTCTCCCTTCCCGACTTTCGACCTCTTTTGTCCCCGACCACGTCTACTTTCCTTTCCTGGCCTACGACTCGCTTCCGACCTCGACCACGTTTTTGCTCTTCTGTACCGCCATCACTTGCCACGAAAGATCCACTTCCGTGTTCGGATCACAAACTGAGTACGAGAGTGACTTGGTTCCCGCGCCTAGCGAACGCCGGATAGTGGGCGCAGCCCTTCCTCTTTCCTTTATAAAACTTGTGAGAAACATAACACAATTGGGTCCTGTTTCCGTTCTGGTCCTGACACAATATCATCAAAAAGAGTGTCATCAAAATAGGTAACAACAACAAATATAACTACAACAAGACGTTTAACGAAAACAAAAAACGATGACAATAATGAGAGCGAAACTACATCAATGGTAACTGTAATAATGCCGATGGTACTATTCACATTACGATACAAAATTTTGCATGGACTAGCCCCCTCATATATTTCGGATTCAATTTCCCCACCCCATGTTCCTGCTTGAAAAACTCAGTTTTACTAGTTATTCCTAGAGCCAAGATGAAATCCCCACGTTCTAGAGTGTTTTCCATTTGGAGCTCTGTGCTTTGGAACACTCTGCCCTCTGAGATTATATTTGCAACCTCAGTGGAAATGTTTAAATCTAGAATGATAACACATTTATATTCAATAGCTTATGAGTGTCGTTGACCTCATACTCATGTCTTTTTGTCCCTGAGGGAGAAGGATGAGCCTGGTTATGGCACGGTGCATGCCTTTTAAGCCATAGCACCGGCACTTGGACGTATGCATGGGATCATCTAGAACCTGCTGCATCGGTCAAGAATTTGGAGCAGGAAGATGTAAACCGGAATTTCTGTTATTCCCTAAAATTTCATATTGATGACGTCTGTGTATTGTCTGTTAATGCCTTTGCATTTTTTATTGCAGCCTGGTCATGTTGGAAGGGGGATTAACTCATGTGCGGCCCCTTCTCAAGGTTT
Organism: Urocampus carinirostris; assembly: GCF_059441175.1. NCBI lineage: Eukaryota > Metazoa > Chordata > Actinopteri > Syngnathiformes > Syngnathidae > Urocampus > Urocampus carinirostris. Next base: position 3,100,376 of record NC_142360.1, read on the forward strand.
CATTTTACTGCTTCTTGTTCTTATTCTATACAGTCTGTTTTGCTGTGAGTAAATAGGTGCTGTGTTGTGTTATAAGGTATGTTATTGCTTTAAATTGTAATATTTTTTCTTGTCTTATGCTGAGATTATAATTCATGCGTTTACTTACCGTCTCATTTCTGAAATGTGCTGCTCTTCCGTCTCTTGAAGTCATCAAGAGCTTGCAGTTTGTACAAAATGCTGCAGCGAAGCTTTTAACTAAGACTAGACATTTTGATCACATTACCTCTATTTTGGAAACCTGTTCTTATTTAAATGTTCTATTGGCATTATACAAAATTATGCAGCACGGTGGAGCAGTGGTTAACGCGTGTCCGGCACAGTTCTAAGGTCTCAGGAACCTCTTGTGTGGGTTCAAATCCAGCTACCGGACTTCCTGTGCGGAGTTTGTATGTTCTCCCCGTGCTTGCGTGGGTTTCCTCCGGGCACTGCGGTTTCCTCCCACATTCCAAAGACATGCATTTCAGGTGGATTGGCCGGTCTAAATTGTCCCTAGGTGTGAATGTGCGAGTGAGTTGTCTGTCCCTGCGTGCCCTGCGATGGGCTGGCAACCAGTTCAGGGTGTCCCCTGCCCACTGCCTGATGATTGCTGGGATGGGCTCCAGCACCCCCGCGACCCTTCTGTGGATTAGCGGTGCAGCTAATGAGATGAGGTGAGATGCAGGGACTTGCCCTATCATATATTTCTTAATTTAAATTCCCCCTTCGCTCTGAAAATGTTGGTCTATTTGTGATTCCAAGAGCCAAGAAGAGATCTCAAAAGTTCAAAAGTGTTCAGGCCGTGTTGCTGTGGAATGCTCTGCCCACTGAGATTCAATCTGCAACCTCAGTGGAACTTAAAACACATTTATATTTTATAGCTTATGAATGACCTATTTTGACAATATCTGTGTATTATTCATTGATGCCAATGCATCATCAATTGCAGCTTAGTCGTCCTGGAAGGAGGAGTACTTCATGAGCAGACCGTTCTCAAGGTTTTTTAGTTTCCTCATGCTGTGGTTTTAGTATTTCCTTGCTTTCATGTAGGTTTTAGTTTAAGGGATGGATTCCTGTAGTCTGTGTAGAGCATTAAGACTTTTTGTAAATAAGAGCTGAACAAATAAACATGACCTGACTTGTCCAGTGTATGTTAGACAGTCATGATGACTGATTACATTCACCTGTGCCCGCTCGTTTGGCGCCAGCTGCTGCTAGCTACCTGATTGGTTTCCTGTCCTACTTAAGCTCATTCCTTTCATTCGCCTGTTTTCAGTCCGTCAGCGAACCTCTGTTTCTACAAGGCAAGTATTTTGACTGTGACTCCCGTCGGTCCCGCTTTTTTCACCTGTTTTCCACCCGTCTATTCCAGATTTCCCCGTTTGTCTCCAGCTACAACCTGTCTTTGACCCCGACCACGTTTTTGATCTCCCGTCCCGGCTTACGACTCGTTCTTTGATCCCGACCACGTTTTGCTCTCCTGTCCCGCCTATCGACCTCTTTTTCCGTCTAAGACACTACGATCTCCTGCTCCAGAAGACCTACTTCCGCATTCGGAACACGTTCCGATTCTGTGAGTGGCTTGCTTCCCGCGTCCAGCCAGCACCGCTTCGCGGGTGCTTCCTCTCCTCTTTATCTCATTAAACTTGTGGTTAACGTTACGCATCTGGGTCCTAATTACGTTCTGCTCGTGACATAGACTCCTAGGTGACTCATGTAGTCAGGAAAATCGCAGAGGTGAAAAGGGTAATTTTAATCATTAAAAGAGCACAAATGGCTGAGGTTGAAAGGTAGGACTTTGTTTATTAATATTATTAGTATCATTATTAATATTTTTGCATAAATGTCTTAGTAAAAATGCTGCAAATAATAGATAAAACGTGCATTTCAAAAGTTTTGCATTTTATTAATTTTGCTCATCTCATGTTATCACAACATTATTAAATGGTGTAAGGGTAGTCTGTAGTCTGTATAGCCGTTTGAAACATGACTTGACTTGAATAGGTTTTAATAATGTTAATAAAAGTAATAATAATTGTGGGTTTCAAAGGTTCTGTAGTCTGATTATTCATGTTGACCAGAATCACAATTTGAATAAAAAAGGATCAATTGCGCATAACACGTTAGAAATAATTCCACACCTATGTCGGGTGTCAGATGTCTCCTTTCCCCTCCAAATCCTCACCAGCTCAAGATAATTGGAAAAGGCATGTTGTTGTCGCGGAAGTGTCAAGTTTTCACATTTCCAGCTTTGAAAGTTAAATCCCATTTGTAGATTAAAGATGAGCGGATTTGGCCCTTTTCACTTTGATGGACAAAGTTTTTTTTTGGGAGGGGGAGCGGCCCACCCCCGCTCGGTGGGAGCTGGCCTGAAGAAGCTCCTTTGAGAATTTCCTTAATCAAAGCAAAGCTGATTGAAAAAGCTTGCGTCCAAGACTCTTCTCAGCCTGATTAAAAAGAAAAATAATTTGGGATCTTGGTTGTAGGGGACAAATGCAGGCAGAGCAGAGAAAGGCCATAAAATGGATTGTAAAAAGGTGCCTCTTTTTTAAAAAATATATGTTTTTCACGACTAAAATTCCAAGACTACTAGGATAAAATGTATTGAAACTATAAAACAATTCTAAATTATGTACACGTGACAATTCATAGTCACCCTCTGACATAAATGATAAGTCAGGTTTCTGTTTATTGTTATTAAACACTTGCATTGAAAAAAGCTTTTTTGGTATCAAACATATGCAATGAAGAATGCTTATATTTATAGTTATCAAACGCTAGCAGTACTATCTTTAGTTATTAAGTCATTGCAAATAATAATAATTTTTCTCTTCACATTTATCAAACACTTTTATGTATTTTTAGTTGTTAAAGCGTTCTATTTTTACTTGTTAAAAAGTGAAGGGAAGAATGCTTCTAATTTATAGTTATTGAATCCTACAACGCAATATTTAGGTATAACACACTTTAATTTTCAGTTATCAAATTGTTGCAATGAAGATGCTTCTATTTACAGTAATCAAAAGCTTGCAATTGTATTTTTCAATCACAAAACACTTATATCCCAAGTTTTTAGACACCTGCGAAGAAGATCGCTTGAATTTATAGTTAATAAATGCTTGCAGAGAAGAATGCTTCTATTTTTAGTTATTAAACGTTTATCTGTTATTTTTAGTTATTAAACACCTCTATTTTTAGTCGTTAAAAAGTGAACTTGGCTTCGATTTATAGTTATTTAAACTTGCAATGCAATATTTACACTGTGTGTATTGAACACTTCTATTTTTAGTTATTAAACCATGGTAATGAAGAATGCTTATATTTATAGTTCTCAAACGCTTGTAATGGTATTTTTAATAATTTTAATAATAACACCTCTATCTTAAGTTACGAAACACTTTCAAAGAGAAATTAGACTATTTATAGCTATTAAACGCTTACAAATGTATTTCTAATACACGCATTGAAGAATGCTTGATGTAAATTTTTATTTATTTGTCTCTGTGATATCAAAAGTAGGAATGATCTACTGTATATATTAGTCTGGTATTTGGAATCACTGTTTCATTGGTTTTTATTCTGCTTGCTTACAATGAAGAATGTGGTTCTGTTTTGATTATTTAACACCTGCAAAGAAGATGGCTTAAGATGCCAGGAATGGGTTATTTTGGCTATTGTACAAGGACTATTTTTGAGACTTTGTGCACTGTTGCATCATCGTCACTATTTTCCAATCATCCAATCCAAGTAAGGCAAGAGGGCATGTCCTAACAGGAGGAACTGGACTAAGCCCCTGGCTGGTCCTGGCCAGGTCGCAGTTTAACGGGCAGCCGGAGAGCCTTGCTAGGTCAGCAGCCATGCTTGATTAAGCTATCGGCCAAACTGGTGGGAATAAAGCCAGCAACCTTAGAGAAGCCTCAAGCCACCAGCATTCAACCTCCCCTTCAACACCTTGCATCCTGCATGCTCTCGAGCCCACCAGGAAATCCTCATCGCTCTACAGCTGAGGACATAAAGACTGGGCCGTCATCGTGATTGAAGCAGAACTTACCAGAACATCTCGTTGTTGCTAGGTATTGGTATTGGTGAGACGTAAAAGGTGGGGTGCTATCAAAATACAATAACGTAATAATCATGCCAACGTTGTTGTCCATCCAAACGGTGCTGGTTTAAGTCCTCAGCTTCTAGTTGTCTTGTGTTCTATTCAAGCTTCTCCAGTCAATGATTAGTAAAAGAAAAGTCCATAAATTCAAGAGTGTGTGTGTGTGTCTTGATTAAAGTATATCGAACTTCACCGAAAGTGTGTGTAGCCACCCTTCAGAATAACGAAACAAGGTTTTTCATCCGCTTTCCTGAAATGATCTAAAACGTATGTGGTCCTCCAAAAAGGCGAGTTTTGAACAAATGGGCGGCAGTGGCTCAGGAGGTAGAGCGCTCGTCTTGGGATCAAGAGATTGCAGTTCGAATCCCGGCATCTCCGTGTTACATGTCAAAGTGTCCTTGGGTAAGACACTGAACCCCTAATGCCCCCAATAAGCAGGTTAGCGCCTTACATGGCTGCACCTTCGCTATTGGGAAATGTGAAGCACAATGTAAAGCGCTTTGGGAAGTCTTGACTTGAAAAGTGCTTTATAAATGCACATCATTTCATTTCATTTCATTTCAAATACAGGATGGTAGTCCTCCTGCTGGGCATTTCTGCCTGACGCGCCTCCTCCGGCGCCTTTGGAATGCTCGTGTGCCCTGAACACTCGGGCCTGACTGGGTCATCAGCTGGGGACCACCGGTCATTGATGTTTTGCTCCTTTAACGCCAGGACATCTCCCGGTGGCGGAGCGATGGCTGGGAAATCTCCCTGCCAACCCCACTGATGCCCCAGTATGACTCATATTCGCTACAGGTGTCAAGATCTTTTATTGTTGTTAAAATCTGAAAAAGCAACAGATTATTTAAAACTAAAGACAGAAGGTTTTTTTAAGGGGATAAAAGCGGCAGTTCACCCTTTTACATTAATCAACATTTCCCGAAGCAAACCCCGAAAAATTCCCGAGAGCAAACTACAATCGAGAAGGAATTGGTCGCTCTTTAAAAGGAATGGATTTTTACATACCAATTTTTTTCATTTTGTAAAGGAATGAAAACCGCAGTTACCAAGTTTGCATAACATGTTGCCATGGCTTTAAAAGCCTCTCATGTGAACAAATTCAATTTAGTTCTCGCTGGAGTGAAGTAGCATTAAACCGTCGGATAAAAAAGCTTAGGTTGCCAAGCGCGTTGCTGAGAGCAGTCCGGCAACGTACAGTTACTTGTTCTTTGCGTCGCCATTATCCAAAGGTCAACCTGATTTCATCCAAGCAAAAGTTGTCCTGTGACAGGGATTGGGAATTTACAGCCTGCGAACTGAAAAAGAAAATTGGGCAATTATTTAAAGTATTGTTAGATATTAAGATGATTGTAGCACAATGGAAGTTGAGGCGACACTTACTATTAACAGGGTTTGGTCCAGTATATATATACAGGGCATACAGGGAGTGCAGAATTATTAGGCAAGTTGTATTTTTGAGGATTAATTTTATTATTGAACAACAACCATGTTCTTAATGAACCCAAAAGTCTCATTAATATCAAAGCTGAATATTTTGGAAGTTGGAGTGGGGCTTTTTTAGTTTTAGCTATTTTAGGAGGATATCTGTGTGTGCAGGTGACTATTACTGTGCATAATTATTAGGCAACTTAACAAAAAACAAATGTATACCCATTTCAATTATTTATTTTCATCAGGGAAACCAATATAACAGCTCAACATTCACAAATATACATTTCTGACATTCAAAAACAAAACAAAAACAAATCAGTGACCAATATAGCCACCTTTCTTTGCAAGGACACTCAAAAGCCTGCCATCCATGGATTCTGTCAGTGCTTTGATCTGTTCACGATCAACATTGCGTGCAGCAGCAACCACAGCCTCCCAGACACTGTTCAGAGAGGTGTACTGTTTTCCCTCCTTGTAAATCTCACATTTGATGAGGGACCACAGGTTCTCTATGGGGTTCAGATCAGGTGAACAAGGAGGCCATGTCATTAGTTTTTCTTCTTTTAGACCCTTTCTTGCCAGCCACGCTGTGGAGTACTTGGATGCGTGTGATGGAGCGTTGTCCTGCATGAAAATCATGTTTTTCTTGAAGGATGCGGACTTCTTCCTGTACCACTGCTTGAAGAAGGTGTCTTCCAGAAACTGGCAGTAGGACTGGGAGTTGAGCTTGAGTCCATCCTCAACCCGAAAAGGCCCCACAAGCTCATCTTTGATGATACCAGCCCATACCAGTACCCCACCTCCACCTTGCTGGCGTCTGAGGCGGACTGGAGCTCTCTGCCCTTTACCGATCCAGCCACGGGCCCATCCATCTGGCCCATCAAGACTCACTCTCATTTCATCAGTCCATAAAACCTTAGAAAAATCCGTCTTGAGATTTTTCTTGGCCCAGTCTTGACGTTTCAGCTTGTGTGTCTTGTTCAGTGGTGGTCGTTTTTCAGCCTTTCTTACCTTGGCCATGTCTCTGAGTATTGCACACCTTGTGCTTTTGGGCACTCCAGTGATGTTGCAGCTCTGAAATATGGCAAAACTGGTGGCAAGTGGCATCTTGGCAGCTGTACGCTTGACTTTTCTCAGTTCACGGGCAGTTATTTTGCGCCTTGGTTTTTCTACACGCTTCTTGCGACCCTGTTGACTATTTTGAATGTAACGCTTGATTGTTCGATGATCACGCTTCAGAAGCTTGGCAATTTTAAGAGTGCTGCATCCCTCTGCAAGATATCTCACTATTTTTGACTTTTCAGAGCCTGTCAAGTCCCTCTTCTGACCCATTTTGCCAAAGGAAAGGAAGTTGCCTAATAATTATGCACACCTGATATAGGGTGTTGATGTCATTAGACCACACCCCTTTTCATTACAGAGATGCACATCACCTGATATGCTTAATTGGTAGTAGGCTTTCGAGCCTATACAGCTTGGAGTAAGACAACATGCATAAAGAGGATGATGTGGTCAAAATACTCATTTGCCCAATAATTCTGCACTCCCTGTAGTCTCGAATGCATTTTACAGTCAAAGTGTCACACCAAAAGATCCTGTTTTGGCTGTAAAACACTAAATCATCATTTATATGGATGCTCATTAAACGGTTTGGGGTCTTTGCTGAGACACTTCATATTGAAAACCCACAGAACTGTAAAAAAAAATCCCCAAACTCTAACATAGCACCTAGAGCAATTTGATTGGGTACAAAAGGGCGAAGCTATACACACAGCATTACTTCTCCCCCTTGCTTAGCGCCGTCTGCACTGATTGTAAAATGTGAGTATCCTCGTTTGCAGTATTTTGTGACGTTTTTACAAAATAACTTTGCTCGCACCTTGTTTTGAAACCATTATTTAGGACAGAAATGATATTCAAGATGAGACTCTACACTCTTAAGTAACTGCGGGAGGGAGACAAATTTTAAGTGGTATATTTATATTAATATGTGACACAGGGTCTGGCATTATTATCATTTAATAGATTTGATCAAATCATCAAACGTCCCACAGTGAAAAAAAATTTGCTGAAGAATCAGCTTTTGTGTGGAGAGCAGGTTCGGCGGTTTTGTTGAATTTTAACTTAAGATATATGGTGTGGTTCTTTCAAAATAAAATTAAAAAATACATATTTTTGCTTTTATGGATCTTTGGGTCAAAAAGTTCCCGACCCCTGTCCTATGGCATATGACTAGCAGTGGTTAGTAACGAGTTACATTTAGTCTGCCACATTTCCCTGAGTAAGTTTTGAGGCATTTTCTACTTCTAGATGCATTTTGAATAGTTTTACTTTTACTTGAGTAGATTTGTGAAGAAGAAACTGTACCATACATTAGGCTACATTGAACCTCTTACTTAAATCACCTCCATGTGAGTACACGTCTGTCTGTCTCTCCTAATGTGCATTTTTTTTTGTCAGAGACCTCGTTTCTTGGATGCCAATGACCGTTTAACCCCAAGAAGAAGACCTTGTTTCTTTTATTTAAATTTGACCAGTGATCCAAACGACCACCAGGTGGCACTCGTGAGCAGGGTCAGGGGCAATTTTTATTAAATATTTTTTATACGACGCTGTATGCAGTGTATATAGCTGTAGCCTTACATATATCTGTGTCAGGAGGACCAGAACAGAGCAGGAGACCCCAGAGCGTTCGTTACAAGTCTTTATTTGGGGAAGCGTAAAGGGTTAGCGGGAGACGCGATGACCGTCAGACGTCAGCAGCAAAGCCGTGAAGACTACTTCGGAACACGTAGCCAATCGTAGCATGGGGCGGAAGCAGGTCGAGTTTACCGGGACTGGAGAGAAGATCGTAGCGTGGGACGGAAGCAGGTCGGATCGGAGGCAGGCAGAATCAGGTAAACAGGTCAAGAAGGCACAGGTAATCAGGAGAGTCAAACGGGGTACAAAAGTAATCCTCAGACAAAGAGATCTCGGCGTAGCGTGCTTAAAAAGGGAACATAAACCAATCAGGAAGCGCAGTCAAACGCGCCAGATGATTACCCCAGGTCGCTCCACTTAGGTAATCATGACAATCTGTATTTTAATCGACAGGGTTCACCAAGACAGCATATCTGAGTCCACCGGCTTGTAATGTATTAATGGACTTTAATGATTTGATGATCTGATTAAATAGGTCTTTTAAAAAAACATCAATAAATAAGACATTGCTTTAGTTACACAGTACTACGTACGTTTTTCACCAAGTATTTTCGAAACTTTTATTTGGATGAATACATTTTACTTATCATTCCATTTGAATGCCGTGACTTGTTCTCAAAAACTGCTCTGATTAGTGACAAATGCAATATCACCCAGAGTGACTCAATCAAAAATGTAGGTGTCACAATTGACCCCGATCTCTCCTTTCAAACACACGTTAAAAATATTATTAGAACAGCTTATTTCCATCTTCGCATTACTGCTAAAATTCGCCCCATGCTGTCCCAGTCCGCAGAGATTATAATTCATGCGTTTGTTACCTCCTGTCCTGATTACTGTAATGTACTACTCTCTGGTCCCCCAAAGTCCAAAATCAAGAGCCTTCAGCTGGTACAAGATGCTGGAGCGAGGCTTTTAACTAAGCCAATAAAGTTTGCTCAAATGACCCCGATTAGAGCTAACCCGCTTTGGCTCCCAGTTAGCTTAAGATGTGATTTTAGGGTTCTGTTGGTAGTATACAAAATCATGCACGGACTTGCTCCCTCATATCTTTCAGATTTAATTTCCCCCTATCTTCCGGTCCGGAGCCTTTGCTCTGAAAATGCTGGTCTACTAGTGATCCCAAGAGTCAAGAAGAAATCCGCAGGTTCGAGAGCGTTCTCCATTCGGGCCCCGGTGCTGTGGAATGCTCTTCCCCGTGAGATTTGATCTGCAACCTCAGTGGAACTGTTTAAATCTAGGCTTAAAACACACCTCTATACTATGACCTATATTTCACGTTGACGATGTCTGTGTATTATTTGTTATTGCACCATCCATTGCAACCTGGCCATCCTAGAAGGGGGATGACCTCATGTGCGGTCCCTTCTCAAAGTTTCTTCATTTTACTCATGTTGAGGTTTTTGAGTTTTTCCCTACCCTCATGTCGGTTTTAGATCAGGGGATGGTGTCACAATAGACTGTAGTTTGCAACAATCTGTGGTCTGTGCAGCCTTTTGAGACGCCTTGTGATTAAGGATGACCCAAATAAACATGACTTAACTTATAATTCAGTCAAAGTATTCTAAAATAACAGTGCTTTTATTCGAGTAACAGTTTTGACTACACTACCCACCTCTCTGTACAACTCACAGTTTCATCTTCCACCTTCTTTATGTCACTTTTAACCGATCGAAAAATTTACGAAGGAGTCTGGTTTCGGTCGTTTGGCCTCCGCTAGGACAAAATAATAGCAACGTGTCAAAAAGTGGGCACCGAGTTTGGCGATAACAGGTGGCTGATTCAACCTTCAGCCCACTTTTCTCCCTTTCTATTATCCCCGGTGACGTATTTGCCCTTTAAGAGCTGTCTTGTCGGTACATTGGATTGCTGTGTTGGGAGCGAAAGAACCTCAAAGCGTTGAGGTGGAAAGGTTGAAAGTCAACGGTCACTTTTTAAATATAACAGCAGACCCTCAGGAGACAGCATTCATTTGTCCTGAAGTGAAATGACATATCTCATCTCATCTCTCATCTCATTAGCTGCACCGCTTATCCTCAGTAGGGTCGCGGGGGTGCTGGAGCCCATCCCAGCAATCATCGGGCAGTGGGCAGGGGACACCCTCAACTGGTTGCCAGCCAATCGCAGGGCACACAGGGACAGACAATTCGCTCGCTCATTCACACCTAGGGACAATTTGGACCGGCCAATTAACCTGACATGCATGTTTTTGGAATGTGGGAGGAAACTCAGGAGGAAACCCATGCAAGCACGGGGAGAACATACAAACTCTGCACAGTGAATCCGGTAGCTGGATTTGAACCCACACAGGAGGTTCCCAAGACCTTAGAACTGTGCCGCACATGTGCTAACCACTGCGCCGCCGTGCTGCTGAAATGACATATCGCGGGGGATAAAACCGATGGTGATGCGTTCCGAAACCCTGTTACCTCAGATAAACATAAACAAAATAAAAAGATTGAAATCAAACTGTCTTGTCATTTACACGGTAGTCTATTGTAGTAAGAATTTAGTTCTCTCACTGCGGCAACACGTGTTAGATTCCCGTTGCATCCGATGTTTTGCGATCTCCGTCAGGGATGGTTTTCGACTGATCGGTAATGTTTTAGTGTAAAACACTGTGTATAAAGTGTACCCAGTATTTGACTTATTTTTTGTGTAGAGAAACAATGTGTGTGATACACAAATACGGTAAACGATAAACATGGAAACGTTTATTTTCTGTACCTCTGGTGTGACGTGACTGGAGCTGGTACAGTGGAGTAGTGGGTGGATGCAAAGAGGGGAGGAAATAACAGATTAATATTAAAATCCCTATTTACAAGGATTGGCATCTACCTTGTTACTTGCTATAAACAATTATCCCACAGCCGCACAGTGGGGCTGCGTACAAACCACCATGGCGCACAAAATTTTGAATGAAACAGAAAGAGAGGAAGTTCAGACAATCGGATTTTGTAATAGTTTGTTGTTAATGTCATTTGGTGGGGAAAATATTGTAACAAGGGGCCCAAAAATTTTTTTCACATCATTCAGAGAGAATACCATAAAGCGGGGACACTGTATCCCAGAAGGTAAATTGTGGATTTCTGTGTGGATTGTGATTAATCCGTTGCTTAAGTTCTACCGTGGGAATTATTTTGTAATAATGATTTTATTCAATTTAAGAGATTTTTCTAGCTTTAATTTTGAAAATCGTTAAGATTGAAACAAATTATTCTTTACTGCAATCAGTAAAAGACATTGCCTCGAGGTGTTGCTAGTGCGCCACCATAAATCTTTTTTTTCTCTGAAGGATGCCAAAATTTCCTACAGTGATAAAAAAAAACATTATGTTATTACTTTGAGTTCTTTGAGTTCTGATACAAATTACTAATCCTAAGAAAATGGATTCAATGAGCCAGGCCAACTTAAATAGAACACACAATTCCTTAACACAGAAAATTAATGATGGAGATTATGGGAGTTTTGGAGTTAAATCTGAAGCAGGCACCTTGCTTGCATTTTGGGGAGATTTTGTCTCGTTCTCTGGATGGTCGCCACGTATGGCCCACGTGCTGAACTCGAGGCCGCAGCGCAGTCCCCCAAAAACACGGCAAGCAACCGATTTTTGATGAATCAGGCAGGTAAGAAAAAAAAAGACAAATGTAGTGTATGTTAGACTCCTAGCTGACTCAAGTAGTCAGGAAACCCGCATAGGTGATAAATTCCATAAGGAATTACAACACAATTCATAATTTAATCATTAAAAGGGAGCGAAAGGCTGAGGTTGAAAGGGATGACTTTTTAAAATTGATTTCTTAATTTTTGCATAAAGGTCCTAGTGAAAAATGTTACAAAAAAATAGATGAATAGAGTATTTTAAAAGTTTTGTGTTTTATTGATTTTGCACATCTTGGATGTTATCACAACATGATAAAGGTCATTAGAAATTGCCATGTGAGATTGAGAATATAAGTTTATGTGCATTTTGCTTTGAACAATTGAAAATACGAGATAAAAAACAAAAAACTACAACAAAGAGCATTAATATTTGAGGAATAAGGTATCTACGCTCCGATCACATGTCATCGGCGTTCGGCGGCAAACCGGTCGAACGTTTAGGGTCCAATGTCACCGTGGCAACGTGGCCGGTGAGCGGGTCCACTAGGAAGTGGCCCGGTTCTTCTTCCCGGCTTTGGTTCATAGTTACGGCATCTAGTCCTCGTGTCAGCTTCATATTACTCATCTGGGCGGCGATTTCCACATCTGAATCTTCTGGGACTGAGTCTGATCGGTCTTGGGCTGGAAATGACGAATCTGTGACATGCAGCACGCGTGACGCCTGAAAATTCTGCAGGGCACGCGACTGGACTGTGGGAAAATAGAGAAAGAAGATTTTTTTCTTGTTTAGGAAAGCGTCCTCTGCATACTGCAAAATGCAAAACATATATGCACAATTGGGCAGTACGGCGGCGTGCGTGCGGCACAGTTTTGAGGTCATGAGATGGAACCTTCCTGTGTGGAGTTTGCATGTTCTCCCCATGCTTGCGTGGGATTCCTCTGGGCACTCTGGTTTCCTCCCACATTCCAAAAACGTGCATTTCAGGTTTATTGTCCTGTACAAATTGTCCCTAAGTGTGAATGAGCGAGTGAGTTGTCTGTCTCTATATGCCCTGCGACTGGCTGGCAACCAGTTCGGGGTGTCCCCTGCCCACTGCCCAAAGGTAGCTGGAATAGGCTCCAGCACACCCTACTGAGGATAAGCGGTGCAGATAATGGATAGATGGATATGCACAATTGACTCGGGATGCAGTGTCACCACCAATGTTCCATCTAAACATCCAGGGGTCGCTTGGAACAATAGTAAGCAACATCGATCCTGGGTGCGATCACTAAATCATCAAATCCAGTTACATTTTGCTTCGTTTCCAGCAATGCAGAATTATTTTTTTCACATTTTAATGAACTGACTCTGTCACAAAAGTGAGTTCAGCCCTCACATGACCTTTTTTTTAATTCGATAGACAAAATCGTTCCACGTACCATGGTTTTGTTTTTCCTCCTAATTGTAAAGAAAAGATAGATAATAAAAACTTGTGATATTCAATATTCTCAAATACACAATATACTCTGTATTCATAAAGAAGCAACCTCCCCAAACATACGAGCCTCTGAAACACCAATTCACACAAAAAACGAACAAAAACTAAAAACAAAAAAAAACAAAAACAAATCAACATTATAATTAGGAGTCACCAGACCCTCACATCCAGGTCTATCATACTATGTTGTCCCTCACATTATGCCACAAAAGTGAGTACTCGCCTCACATTTCTGCAGATATTTCATTATAATTTCAAATGGAACATCACTTTGGTACAATGAAAAGAAGTATGTTAAATAAGGTCATGGCTAACTGGAAATATATCCTTTCGTCTAATAAGAAAAATATTAACCTATTTGGTCAAGATGGTGTGAAGCATGTGTGGCGGCAAATAGTTGAGGAGTACAAACATGTTTGTGTCATGCCTAACGTCAAGCATGGTGTTGGGAATGTCATGGTTTGGGGTGTCATTTTTTTGTGGGAAACACAAACTCAAGTTTGAACTGTGAAAAACTGGAGCAAGGCGTGATCTCCTGCCTCCTGAAACTGGGTCGCAGGACAATGATCAAGTCTGACCCGAATACATGTCTAAGATGATCAAGGCAGGGCCAAGGGAAAAGGAGATGACTGGCCAAGCATGTATCCAGATCTAAACCCAATTGAACATCTTTGGGGCATCCTCAAGCGGAAGGTGGATAGAGAGAGAGATAGAAAGAGAGAGAGAGAGAGAGAGAACATGAGAAAAAAAAGAGATAAAAAGAGAAATAGTGAGAGAAAGAGAGTGAAAGAAAGAAATACAAAGGGAAATAGAAAGAGAGAAAGAGAGAAAAGAGAAGGGAAAGAGAGGAGGGGAGAAAGAGAGAAGGGAAAAGCAAAATAGAGAGAGAGAGAAAGAGAGAAAAGAGAGAGAAAAGGAAAAAAGTAAGAGAGAGAAAAATAAGGTAAAAAGACACAGAGGGAGAAATTGAGAAAGAGGAACAAAGAAAGACAAAAATAGAGACAGGGAGAGTGAAATAGAGAGATAGAGAGTGATAGAAAAAAACTACAAGTACAACATTTGTGAGAGGCACCTGGCTTTGGCAACATAGTGGACATAATTTGACCTGCAGCTCCTTTTTCTCTTGCGCTTCTCTCAGCGTTGCCTCGCGGGTCGATTATATATATATATATATATATATATATATATATATATATATATATATATATATATATATATATATATATATATATATATATATATATATATATAAATACAGTGGGACCTCGCTACTTCGCGGTTTGACGTTCGCGGATTCAGAGCTTCGCGGTCTGTAATGGTAAAAAACAAACACATGTGTCTTTTTTTTTTTTTTTGAAGAAGCGTCGCTACTTTGCAGATTTTCACTTTTTGCGGGAATCCCCGTCGGCCGATGACCCTAGCCATGTAGAACTATCGCGGTGTTGTGCCCAAATCCGACTCCCGTACAAAATCCTTCCCCCCTCTCGTGAACGCGCATTCTGCTGCGCTTCCGACAGGCTGGCCTCCGCGCAGAGCGCCCGACCCGCTCGGCTTGTCGCGGTGTGGTGCGTATTGCGCCCGAAACTACCCACGCCGCGGGTTAGGGGCTCGCCCGCGACCCTAATAAGGATAAGCGGTGCAGATAATGAGATGAGATAAGATATATATATATATATATATATATATATATATATATATATATATATATATATATATATATATATTTTTTTTTTTCTTCCAGTTTTTGTGGGTGGTTTTTGGTCCCCATTAACCGGGTCTAAAAAAAATAAAATAAAAAAATAAAAATATACAGGTGCAAATACATATTATACATCGGTTACACATATTTACAAGGAAAGACGGTACACCGAGAGAGTTTTCAAAGCTTTAATTATAATATTATAACTTTCATCCCAAACCGTGCCTGTGAAGGATAGCAAAACGCTACTAGCAACACACTCGCAACGCAGTGAACGGATCTGTTAAAAAAAACATACCGTACTTGTAGAAACCACGGTAAACCATCCTCATCTTCCTCCCTATAACTGACGTCATCAAAGTCGTCTTCCCCAGTATGGGTAAGAGAATTTGTCATATAGACGTCGTCCCATGCTCCCATATTCAAAAACACCCTAGCAGCACGCTCGCAAAGTGAAGTTTACGTGCAGTAGCTGTGTTTCCTTCTTTATCGGACTGCTCGTTTGCTTTTAGCTTGAAAGCTACGTCAAGTGCCTTTCCTTTTGCAATTTGCATGATGAGGATATGTCTACGCTAACTTAATTTGTGCACAAGCTAAGAAGTTGCAGTCTTCCTCGGCGCATATATTCCTCTGTCCTAAATCTTACCTTTTGTAGTCGAGCGCCGCTGGTGGCTGTTAGAAAAAGTACATAAATTGGCTGCATCACTGAATAAGCCGCAGGGTTGAAGGTTTGGGAAAAAAGTAGCGGCTCATAGTCCGGAATTTACGGTATATATATTAAGAACAAAAACCTCCACCTGCCTTCATGAATAGTAAAATGGAAATATTCATGGACAAGCATGCAATTTCATTCAATTTGATATATTTTTGACCTCGAGCTGCCGTGCCGCCTTTGCGCGCCAGATTGTGCTTAAAAGATGCAGGCAACATTAATAATTTTGCCAAACCTCATTACGGTCAAGGGTGCAAAAACTAATACTAAAGGATCTTGACACCTCTTCGGGATTTGAAGACACCAGGACAGAGACTCCAGATCAATATCCAATTGCTGGGTAAGATACCACGTATTAAAACGTATTTTCGATGCTACAATAGGCTTTTGATTGTACCAACCTCTCAGTGACATTTGGGATCAGCTTCAAGATTTCTTTAGGGTCAAACCTGGAGTTATTTACTTCATTGTGGTCCGAGTTAAAGATTAAAGCTTTAACTCAAAAGGTAAAATGTAATTGCAGTAACTGATCATCACTTCATAAAATGTAAAAGTTCACTGAAAATTTAGGGGTAAAGTTAGGATTAACTTTAATTTTAACTCTTTTAAAATGTTAATCCTTTAAACTATTTGTTTAAGCTTTAACTTCCTTCCTTCCTTCCTTCCTTCCTTCCTTCCTTCCTTCCTTCCTTCCTTCCTTCCTTCCTTCCTTCCTTCCTTCCTTCCTTCCTACCACTTTCTTTTTGTTCCTTCCATCCTTCCTTCCTTCCTTACCTTTTCTTTTTTGTTCCTTCCTTCCCTTTTCTTTTTTGTTCCTTCCTTCCTTCCTTCCTTCCTTCCTTCCTTCCTTCCTTCCTTCCTTCCTTCCTTCCTTCCTTCCTTCCTTCCTTCCTTCCTTCCTTCCTTCCTTCCTTCCTTCCTTCCTTCCTCTTTCTTTTTTGTTCCTTCCTTCCTTCCTTCCACTTTCCTTTTGTTCCTTCCATCCTTCCTTCCTTCCTTACCTTTTCTTTTTTATTCCTTCCTTCCTTCCTTCCTTACCTTTTCTTTTTTGTTCCTTCCTTCCTTCCTTCCTTCCTTCCTTCTTTCCTTCCTTCCTTCCTTCCTTCCTTCCTTCCTTCCTTCCTTCCTTCCTTCCTTCCTTCCTTCCTTCCTTCCTTACCTTTTCTTTTTTGTTCCTTCCTTCCTTCCTTCCTTCCTTCCTCTTTCTTTTTTGTTCTTCTTCTGCTTTCTCCATTCTTTCCTTCCTTCATAAATTCTCCTTCTGTTCTTCCTCCTTTTATTTTGTTACTTCTGACCCTTCTTCTTTACCTCCTTCCTTGCTAACTACCTTCCTTTTCACCTTCCTTCTTTTCTTACTCCCTAACCTACCATCCTGCCTTCCTTTCTTCCTTCCTTCCTCCCTAGCGTGCCCCCTCTTTTTTTTCTTCTTTATCTTCTTCTTTTCTTCCTCTTCAACTTGCTTTTTGCGGGTGTCATACTTTAGGCTATTTAACACTCAAGGTTACTCACTTCGTACTGGGCCGAAGTCTCCTTGGCTGACTTTGGTGTCGGCGTAGGGCTTCAGGCTGGGGAACAGGATTAGAGAGACGGACAGCAAGAGCACCTAGAGAAAGGAAAAAAGGAATGGGAAAGATAAAAGGGCTAAAAAACACTATTTGCGCAATAGCAACACATATTGATATCGTTCTACTGCAGGGATTACCAACGTTGAGACCTTGAGCAACAAGTAGCTCCCTAAGATCACCCGAGTAGCCTACTTGTTCTGAAAATAGCTCACCGGTTATTGAGTCATTGTGATTTCTAATTTGCGTGACATTTTAGTGCACATGTGTCAAACTCAAATGTCTAATGAGGCACGTTAGACAATATAAACAACAATATGAACATACAAACTGGTCGTCGCCAAAGCCGGGCACCATTTGCAAAGCACCCACTGCAGCCGTATTTGGTGCCTACTATTGATCAACCAGAGAATATATATATATATATATATATATATATATATATATATATATATATATATGACCATTGCAATGTTTTTCATTATTGCTTTTAGTGTTTCTGAATGCGTTGGACTTTGTAATGACTTTACGGAAAAAATCTCTGTGGGAGGGCTTGCCCAAGACCAGTGATTCCATACTTTTTGCTGGGGGTTGTGATACGAGGGTTGTTCGAATCGACCACGAGGAAATTCTGAAATAATTTCTTCTCATACCAGCATACAAGTTCCAGTCTGGGCCGGCTTGTTAGACGTATTCATGACGAGGGCTTGGAGCCGGCGCAATTGTTCCATCAATGAACTGCAGAGACAAAGCCATGAAAAGAAAAATATTTGGAAAATCAAAGTTTTATGAGGTTGGATGGCACCGTTATAATCAAAGGGAAGTCAAAAAGAAGTTGCATTTTAAAATCTCTTACATGTTGCATTTCTCCAGCTGGGACACTTTGCGTTGTAGTTCTTGATTTTGTGAACTGCATGCGGCCATTCTGAAAACATACAGAAAAAGATCGGATATTAACGCCAGGGGGATGCCATGCTCTTTAAATTAGTTCCTAGCAGTGTTAGAAATAATAATATTATATTAATATTATATTTTCCCAGTAATGGGGTAATCTAACTAATTACGGTAGTTTTACCGGCGTTATAATGTCGTTATCTTTACTAACGGTCAAAAGCGATGCTTTGCCTCATTTGTGATCGAAAGGGCTCTCTCTATGAGCCATCTCTTTCAGGGATTCTGTGCTGATGACTTGGATTTTTTTGAGTATAAAAAACATTAAAATTGTTTTGTATTTGATTTTTTTCTTTGTAGATTTATAAAAAGTTTAATTTATGTTTTCTGTCTTTTTCAAGTTTTAGTGTTAATTTTGCTTCATTTCCCCCCTTTAATAAGCCATTCATAATAATATATTTTATGTTGGCCTGGAGAGGGATGGGTACCACCAGGCTTTACTTGCCCAAACCCACCAGAGGAAACAGGACCCCTAGGACCCTAGTGGTTAAGGGATCCCACCGACCGTCCGCCCAACCAACCAAACAACCATTTTATGGACTAAACAACCAAAACGAACTGAAGAGCCATTTGGGAGGCAAGCCGAAAAGAAGTCTGAATTCCCTTCTCTACAACGGACGACTCCAGTTAGATTTTAGTTATGAAACTTACTTTATATGTCATGATTTCTCATGACATTCACCTGTGCCTGCTCGCTTGGCGCCAGCTGCTGCTGGCTACCTGATTGGTTACCCGTCCTACTTAAGCTTAGTCCTTTGTCTCGCCTGTTGTCAGTCCGTCAGCGAACCTCTGTTTTCACAAGGCAAGCATTTTTTATTCTGACTCCCGTCGGTTCTGTTTTGTCACCCGTTTTCCAATTTCCTGATTTCTCCGTTTGTCTCCTGCTACAACACGTTTTTGACCCCGACCACGTTTTGATCTCCCGTCCCGGCTAACGACCTGTTTTTCCATCTAACTACGCTCCGATTCACTTCCGCATTCCAGTGAGCACCAAATCGCTGGCGCCGACTTTTGTCTTAATTTCAATAAACTTGTGAGTAAACGGTATGCGATTGGGACTACCATTTGTGCTCGTTCTGACGTTATATTTTGTTTACTGTCTATTTTTGTTGCACTTCAAGTGTAGGATAAATCTGTTGCTGGTGAGGTATAATAAATATTACCAGGCTCTATAATACAACTATCTGTCTGTTCTTCTCTCTTTAACCGACTCGAATACTGCCCAGAAAATGTCAAATTCTTTGACATACAACCACTTTTTTCTTAGGTAATGGAAATAGTTACTTTACCTAGTAACTAGTCACTTGTTTTTTACAAAGTATCGCAGTTACTAACTCGGTGACCTTTTAGAAGAAGTAGTGGTTAAGTATAACTACTATTATAAAGTAACGTGCCCAACACTGCTTCCTAGAAGGTACAGTAACCCCATCATAATGCTCAATGTTTTATCCATGAGGACAAAGCAAAACCGAACTATTTATCCTCAACACTGCCAATTACATTAAAGCTAAACTGTTTTTTGACTGCTTAAAGTCTGAGACAACCATCATTACTAATTGATTGAAAACACACTTATATTAAAGGTGAGGCAGTGAGATGGAAACTGACATTGATGGACTGTAGAAATCTTCTGGCGTATATTCCCTGACAAACTCTAAAAGACCTCATTAGCATTGTAGTTCAGTGGCAACCAAAGTTTCTTTGCTGATGATCTTCTATCAAATTTTCAAAGTGAGTTACAGATTCAAGTTTCACGGGTCCCTTCACTGCTAGGGTCGACGGGGCTCCACTTCATATAGTGGGGCAAGTACCGCATGGCTGCGCCCATCCCACTCCAGGCCAGGACAAACAAAAGTGCGCTCTGCCGGCCCCGACTTGCAGCAATATGCGAACTGAGATAACGGATCCCGGAATAATTTTCAACCCGCAAAGCATTGAGACTGTGGAGTACCAGTGAGGTAGCGAGTAATTTCAGTACATCACAAGATTTTTTTCCTGTTATCTGGTCGCATACTGCTGCTATTGGGAGCCGGTGCTGCACATTTTTTGACGGGTCTGGTTGCTCTTTTTTGCTCTTCAGTCAACCAAAAAATGAACTCTACTCATGTGGCAGCGGTCCATTTTCCCCGATGACATATTACTGCGAATGGGGACTGACAGAGAGCACTTTTGTCAGGCACGGCTGTCAGGCAGGACGGAAGGAAAACTGAGATCACTCGTTTCTTGGTTTTTATTGGAAGGAAGGAATGACAAGGCGTGATTCTTCGATCCGTTGTTTGACGGATTGACGAAGCTTGACAGGCGGGCGAAGGCTTGGCTGGAATGGTCGCGGACAGGCGGAATCGTCGTGTTGTTGGTCGGGGCTGGAGAGGAAGGGCGTCGTTGTGTTCGGAAATGTGGTCAGGAATCAGACGGGCAGGGCAAGTCGTAGGCAAAATCGGAAACGGGTCAGCAACGGAGATCCACTAGAAAAACAGGAGGCAGGCAAAGAGTCGGAGGTACGGGCTTTCTGAGCAGATGGCAACAGGTAGCATAGTACAATCAGACAGCTTGTCTCGTCGGGTGAACCCTCATGGTGCTAGGCAGGCGCAGGCGGACTGCCGATGGACTAATAATTTTGTCCACCGGAAAAGGTCCCAGGAGCCGTCTCCAGTTCTTGATTGAGACGTTCAGATTGTTCATTAGATTGCGGATGGAACCCGGACGAGAGACTGACCGAGACCCCCAGGAGACGGCAGAACTCTTTTCAAAATCCCGAGGCAAATTGGGGACCTCGGTCTGAAACAATGTCTTTTGGGATTCCATGGAGGCGGAAGACATGCAGCTGGACCGCCTGCGCCGTCTCCTTGGCGGATGGAAGTCTGGGCAAGGCCACGAAGTGGACCTTTTTGCTGAACCGATCCACTATCGTCAAAATGGTTGTCATCCCTTCCGAGACAGGCAGCCCAGTAACGTAGTCCAAGGAGATGTGGGACCAAGACAGCTGGGGACCGGTAATGGCTAAAGCAATCCGGCAGGTGGCCGATTCGAAGCCTTCTGCCGGGCACAGGTTTGGCAAGCCCCGACGTACTCCTGAACGTCCTTTGCCAATGAGGGCCACCAGAAACGTCGGGCCAGGAAGTTGCTGGTGCGGGTAACACCCGGGTGACAGGAGAGACAAGAGTCGTGCCCCCATTGAAGGACCTCCGACCGTAGAGCTTCCGGGATGGATGGCCGCCACTCTGGGCAAGTACTGGGGCCTGCTTGGTCTTGGAGGGCCTCCCTGACGCGGTCCTCGATGTCCCAGGTGAGTGTGGCCAGTACCCGGGAATCAGGAAGGATGGCTGTCGGACTCTGGGAATGATCGTCCTCCTTTTGGAACTGGCGAGAGAGGGCATCTGGCTTGACATTACGGGACCCGGGGCGGTAGTAAAGGGTGAAGTTGAAACGGGTGAAGAAGAGTGACCAGCGGGATTGTCTCGGGTTCAAACGTTTAGCAGATCGGATATACTCAAGGTTTTTGTGATCAGTCCAAACCAGGATCGGAACCAGCTCGGTAGCCTAGTTAGTAGGGCGCCCGCTCCGAGACTGGGAGGTCGCTGGTTCAAGCCCCGGCCGAGTCATACCTAAGACTTACAACATTGGTACTCATTGCCTCCCTGCTTGGCGCTCGGCATCAAGGGTTGCAATTGGGGGGTTTGGTCACCTAATGACTAAAATGGTTTGGCTGCGGCTGCATTGGCTCGCTACAGTTTAACTGTATGGGTCACGTGTATCGACATTTCGTTCTGTGTGCATGGTTACAAAGAATGACAATAAAAGTAAATTCTTCTTCTTTTTCTTTAACTGGCACCCCTTCCAGCCAGCGCCATTCCTCAAGTGCCAATTTTATGGCTAGCAGCTCACGATCCCCAACGTCATAATTGCGTTCGGCGGGGGATGAGCGTCGTGAAAAGAATGCACAGGGGTGTATCTTTTGATCCTCGGCCGACCTTTGAGAGAGGACAGCCCCAACTCCTACGTCCGAGGCATCCACTTCAACGACTAGCTGACGCCCCGGGTCAGGTACTTGGAGGATGGGCGCCGTCGAAAATCGAGCCTTGAGGGTGGTGAATGCTTTGTCCGCCGCAGGAGACCATCTGAATGTTTCCTTGGGGCTAGTGAGAGCCGTCAGGGGGCCCGCTACTGTGCTATGGTTCCGAAAAAAATCGTCGGTAAAAATTGGCGAAACCGAAGAACTGCTGGAGCTTCTTGCGATCCGTGGGGACAGGCCAGGAGGTGACTGCCGACACCTTTGCGGGATCCATCTGTAATCTCCCCTCCGCGATGATATACCCCAGGAATGACACGGTATGGGCGTGGAACTCACACTTCTCAGCCTTAACGAAGAGGGAGTTCTCTAGGAGTCGTCGAAGAACAAGTTGGACGTGCTGCGTGTGTTCCTCCAGGGATTTAGAGAAAATCAGAATGTCATCCAAGTAGACAAACACAAACTTGTTGAGTACACATGCAGCACGTCGTTGATAAGGGACTGGAAGACGGCGGGGGATCGGGGCGTTTGGAACCCACTTGGCTCTTTGGGCGAGTTCGTCGGGATTCGTATTGTTCTCCCCCTTTCCTGTCGTCGTGCTTGGACCCGACGGTCAATTCGCGCCGTCAGTGCAATGGCTTCGTCGAGGGTAGAAGGCGGAGTATGGGACACCAACTCGTCCTTTAAATAGTCGGCTAAACTGTGGAGATAAGCGTCCACTAACGCTTCCTCATTCCAACTATTCTGGCTAGCGAGTGTTCTGAAGTCTACGGAGTAATCGGCGACCGAACGTTTTTCTTGGCGTATGTTCAGAAGGGAGCGGGATGCGTCAGACGAGGCTGACCCAGTGTCAAATACTTTCAGAATTTCCTGGGAGAATAGGGCGAACGAAGAACATGCCACCGATCCTCGCTCGAACTCAGCAGTTCCCCAAAGCCGGGCTCTCCCAGTCATGTGGTTAATGACGAACGCTACCTTGGCTGCTTCGGACATGAAGTTTAGGGGTTGCAGGTCGAAAATGAGTCGACAGTTTACGAGGGAGGCACGAACTTGGGTAGAGTTGCCGCAAAACTTCTCAGGTGTGCCCACACGCGGTTCTGCTGCTTCGGAGACATGCGAGTTAGGCAATGGAATGATCGGCGAGGGTGTTTGTGGGCTCGGAGACGGATTGACAGGTTGCGGAAATGGTGACGTCAGTAATTTTGACAGTTGCTCTGACAGACTTGCTACTTGCTGTTGGTTTTGTAGCAAGAGATGTTGTTGCTGTTGCAAAAGACCTTGTTGCTGTTGGACTTGTTGTAGTAGCGTGGCGACGTCACTTGCGGACTTTTGTACGGCGCTCTCGGTCCATTGTAGCCTCTGCAGAGCGGAAGGAGACTCCAAGTTGTTTGATTCTTCCTTCGGAGGAACGCGCGCTGATCTCAGGATTTGGTCTGATTGTTCTGTCAGGCAGGACGGAAGGAAAACTGAGATCACTTGTACTCGTTTCTTGGTTTTTATTGGAAGGAAGGAATGACAAGGCGTGATTCTTCGATCTGTTTTTTGACGGATTGACGAAGCTTGACAGGCGGGCGAAGGCTTGGCGGGAATCGTCGCGGAAGGGCGTCGAAGTGTTAGGAAATATGGTCAGGAATCAGACGGGCAGGGCAGGTCGTAAGCAAATTCGGAAACGGGTCGGCAACGGAGATCAAGTAGAAAAACAGGAGGCAGGCAAAGAGTCGGAGGTACGGGCTTTCTAAGCAGATGGCAACAGGTAGCATAGTACAATCAGACAGCTTGTTTCCGGAAGCTGAGGATTTAAATGGACAGGGTGCGCCAATCAGCTATCCTGGCTGTTGGCGCCAAATCCTGACCACAAGTGTTCCAGATCCGGGTGATTGTGACAATGGCAGCTCTTTTTTTTTGCTGTTACTGAGTTCCCGCTTAAAACAAACATCACCAATGCAGCCGCAATCCATTATCACGGATCACATATTGCTGCGAGCGGGGCAGGTAGAGAGCACTGTAACCCCGGCAAAAACAAAGGATTGCCTTCTACCAATATGCACATTTTGCACATTTATCACAATTCTCCATGCAACTATGATAGTTACTAACTGGTCCTCTTCTCAAAGTTTCTTATTTTCCTCGTAAGACAGCCGCCATAACTGTATTCAATTGTACTTTGTAGGTAAATGTGAACTTGCCCACCCTCTGAATTTGTTACTGGCGGATTGAGAGTTGTATTACTACAGACATGTCGGCGGTTGTTCAGAAACATTCTCCAGTTTCAATGATTTTTCCCTTGATAATCTAACACAGATGGTCAGTAGGGCCAAACAAACTACATGCCTGCTCGATCCGTTTCCAGCTTCACTGGTGAAGGATCTGTTTGGGATCTCAGGACCATCAGTTTTAAATATTATTAATATATCGCTATCCTCGGGTATTGTTCCTGTAGCCTTCAAGTCTGCCGTCATTAAACCCACACTTAAGCGACCTAACCTTGACCCAGAAAGCCTAGGTAATTATAGGCCAGTGTCAAATCTGTCATTTTTTGCAAAATAACTTGAAAAGGTCGTTGCACAGTAGCTAAATGACTTCATGTCAGAAAATAACCTTTTTGAAACTGTCCATTCAGCATTTAGGGCAAATCACTCTACTGAGACAGCCCTGGCTAAAGTAACCAATGATCTCCTTTTAGCAATAGATTCCGGGGCCTCATCAATGTTACTGCTGCTGGATCTCAGCGCTGCTTTTGATACTGTCGACCACAACATATTACTGGTTCGTCTAGAATGCATTTGTATCTTAGGAACTGTACTCTCGTGGGTTAGATAGATAGATAGATAGATAGATAGATAGATACTTTATTCATCCCCGTAGGGAAATTCACACTTCCAGAAGTCTACCCCGTTGTTTATTAACAGATGAACATGATGCCGTAGGGGTGCTTGTAGCGGAGTGGATGACGTCACGCCAGTCCAAAAGTTCGACATCCCTGCGGCAGATGGAAAACTTTTCTTTGTGAAAATCCAGGGATACACCACCTCATGTTAGCAAGTCCGCCGCCTCTCCGATTACCCCCGGCTTTTGTGTCTCTATTTAGCGGCGTTGAAGCCGGATTGCTCCGGGTAGCTCCGGGTGGCTTCACGTTAGCGTCCGGAATGCTAAACGTGAGCCACGTTTCCGCAAAACACAGCAACTGCGCTCCCTGTGCGCTTCGATGTTTTCCACCAGCACTCGATGATCTTATTTGGTCATGAGTTCGCATTTAGCATGATTACGAAAGGTACCGAAGAGTTATAACGCCGCTAGCCGCTTCGCTAGCTCCGGCTCTTCTTCCACAATAGGCCCCTTCATCACGCCGGCACGAGAATTCTTCAGGGCAAGGAGTTGAAATTCCTTGAATACACGCATTTTTTGAGCGCTAAAACCCATGTCCATAGGATAGAAGTAATCCATAGTGTAGTTGTCAAAACAGGAAGAAAAAACACCGAAGATAGGAGCAGACAATAAAACAATATGGCAGCTGCTGGAAAAGGCAGCCGCTCGTGGCAGCGCCGCTTTAAAGAATAGGTCCTACCTGTCAGACAGGATGCAATGTGTTAACTATGGCAATCTGACCTCTAAACAATCTAATGTACCCTGTGGTGTTCCTCAAGGCTCTCTACTTGGCCCCCTTCTTTTTAGTATTTATGTGATCCCGCTTGGTGACATTATCCGCAAGTATAATATTAGTTTCCATTGCTATGCAGATGACAATCAACTGTATGTGCCACTGGAAACAACTGGACATTTAAGTTGTAGAAATCTGGAGGCTTGCCTTACTGAGATTCAAAGATAGATGCCCCTTAATTTTTTGCGCCTTAACCCAGAAAAAACTGAAATGTTGATTATTGGTCCGGCTCACTGTCGTCAGTTGTTTTCAAACACTACCCTGAACCTAGACAAATGTAATATCACCCATAGTGACTTAGTCAAAAATCTAGGTGTTATATTTGATCCTAATCTGTCGTTTCAGTTACACGTGAAAAATATTACTAGAATAGCTTTCTTCCACCTCCGTAATATTGCGAAGATTCATTTGATGCTGTCCCAATCAGATGCAGAGGCTTTTATTCATGTGTTTATTACTTCTCGGCTTGATTACTGTAATGTATTGCTTTCGGGTCTCCCGATGTCTAGCATTAAAAGTTTGCAGCTGGTTCAGAATGCGGCAGCTAAACTTTTGACTAAGACCAAAAAGTTTGAGCATATTACTCCTGTATTGGCTAACTTGCACTGGCTCCCATTCCACTTAGGATGTGACTTTAAGGTTCTCTTATTAACATATAAATGTTTGCATGGGCTTGGACCCTCTTATCTCTCTGATTTGATGTCCCTGCACGGAGTCTGCACTCGGAAAATGCCGGTCTACTTGTGACTCCGAGAGCCAAGAAGTCTGCAGGCTCGAGAGCGTTCTCCATCTGGGCCCCGGTGTTATGGAATGCCCTGCCTCCGGAGATAAGATCTGCAACCTCAACGGAAGTTTTTAAAACGAGGCTTAAGACACACTTATATTCCAAAGCTTATGATTGATGCCCACCTCATATTCTGTATTGTCTTGTCTTTTTACGACTGCCATGTCAACCCCTGCATTTACCAGCTGGCAGAGAATGGATAAGCTGCGTTGTGGCCGTCATAGACTTTCTGGACTAGTTTACAGGCTGGGGGCGTCGTTGCTGTCATGCACTTTCCGGACATTTCCAACATCTTACCTAGTGTTTACTATTCTGTGTACAGTAATGCTAATTGTGATTCACCCTGGTCAATCCCGGAAGGGGGATTACCACATGTGAGGTCCTTTGTCTTTTTTCCTCACACTGAGGTTTTTGAGTTGTTCCTTGCCCGCATGCTGGTTTAAGATCAGGTTATTGTGCAATTTTGTAATTGTAATCCTGTGCAGTCCTTTGAGACATTTTTGTGATTAAGGGCTATATAAATAAATGTGACTTGACTTGACTTGACTCGTGCTGAGGTTTTGAGTTTTTCCTTGGTTGGTTTCGGATCAGGGGATGGTGTCATTGTGACCTGTGCAGTCCTTTGAGACATTTTGTGATTAAAGGCTATACAAATAAATGTGACTTGACTAACATAACAATATTCATATTAATAGATTTCTATTTTATTTGAATTCATTTATAATAATTTAAGAAAGGTGGCGGATAGACCTGACAATTTCACAGAGATGTATCCTCCCGCATTTCAAATTGTGAGTTAATCCACCCAAAAATTGTAAGGCCACTGCTGAAACACTAACTCAAATGTAAATGCGCAATTTCAAACGTTACCTGCTCTCAAGGCCGTCAATATACTCTTTCTTCTTTTTGCGGCTCTCCTGGGCCGACTGCTTATTTCTAATCTTTCTGCGTATTTTCTTCAGGATCCTTTCTTCATACTAATTGGAAAAAATAGCAGAAGAACCTTAAGGGAGGCTTGCTCGGGGCGGCACATGCGGTCGGATAAACGAACCTTGGTGAGTGGCAGTTGACTGGGCAAAGTCACGCCCTCCTTGGCGAGGAGTTTCTTCTCGTCCTCGTTGAGAATCAATTCTTGAACAGACGCTTTGAAGGGTTGCGGAGGCTGGAGGAGAGATGGAAATGCAAATTGTGGGATACAGAGGCGAGCACGCTTGATTGCGCTTCCTCGCCCTGTTACCTCAAGCGGTAGAATTAAAAGCAGACATTTCACAGAGAACTTCTCGGAAAATTAGAATGGCCCGGAGGATTTCGGCCACTCGTCTTAATCAAGAGGGTGGGGAGCTTGAAGAACACTTGAAGTTTTCAGATGTTCTTATGTCGGAATGATTTTGATCAACAAATATGAGTCGCACTGGAAGATGAACATACTGTGCTTCTTCTACCACTTCTAAAGGTGAGAGAGGCCAGATATTTCACCATAGGTATCTTGACCATGAGGGACACATTGAAAAGTATTCTATCGAGTATTCTATCGAGTGCATTAGTAAGTGAGAAAAAAGAAAAAAGAAAGAAAGAAAGAAAGAAAGAAAAAAGAAAGAAAGAAAGAAAGAAAGAAAGAAAGAAAGAAAGACAGATTGCATAGCCGTTTGTAGTTGGTGGAGCGATTTGGCTGGTTAATTATGATAATGAACGAGACTCCAACATACTAAATAGTACCGCGGCCCCCTGCAACTGTGTGACCTGCGACTGGCTGGAAACCACTCGTTAGGCCACGATCCGTTATCCCCAGTCAACTACTGCTGGGCGCGAGGGCCGAGAGAGCTCTATTTTCACATTTTGGTGGACAAAATAGAAAATGCGCTTCGCTAGTCCCTGCTCAATGCAATATGTGATCGCGGATAATGGATCTGGTAATGTTTTTCAACCGCCGATGCACTGAAGCTGCATAGTATGTAGCAGTAGCGTGAACTAGCAAGGATTACAATATTTTAAATTATTGAATTACCGGAAGTCACAGCTAGATGACACTAAATACGCTTGGTCTTTGTCTTAGTAAAGTGACCAAAATAACATGTTTTCCCTTGGCTCTTGAGTGTTGAATCAGATCAAGAGGTTATTGTTTACTAACTATGCTTTTACGGAAGTTCAATCTCAGTGTGAGAAAGCGCATTTGGTTACCAAGCGTAATCTTTTATCACTTACCGGCTCAGTTGTGCTGCTCAGCAAAAGATCCTTAACAGTCAGAGATGATCCGGAACACGGGGGGGCTTTGTTGACGTCCGGAGAATATTGCGGATACTTCGGTCTGACTGCGGGGTGCAAAAATACATTCAGACAAAAATACATGGATTATCAATGAGAAAATGTGAGACGTACCACCACGTGCTAAATTAGCACTATTACGTGTAAGGCACCTGAAAGTCTTCTCTAATTTTGATCAGTGCATTTTGGCAGGTATTTATCAAAATGCTTATCCACTTTGTGTAGTAGCCCGATATAGACACAACAAAATGTCCTCAAACTGTTGAGCAGTGAAGATGTCAATTTTTCAGTATAATTGAATTGTTTTCTGATTTTGATTTCCAGTGTAAAATCTTGTTTAACTTAGATTTCATAACAAAAGACAGGCTTTATGTGTCGCAGGCTCTTCACGAAGACTCCCCGACCCCATCCAACTCTCGCGCATTCCACGTTGGCAAGTCCCCGAATGGACTGCTCAAGCCAACGACGCCACCTGGCTCGTTATGCGACCCGGAGAACTAAGCGTGCGGTAGGGCCGGTTTCAGCAAAAATCACCTATCCCCCGCCTAAGTCCTTACGAAAAATTTAGGAAATGTCACTTCTAAGAGCTGGTTCTTAGAGCCGCTTCGTTCGTGAATGACAAATCAGTTTTTTAGACTGGAGCTCAAGGCCCAAGTAAAATACACGACCCACAAATGCTTTTTGAGGATCAAAAACTAGATACATAACAACATAACAAGTGTTATATTGGCAACAGTCTAGACTCACTTCTTATGATATCGAACTAAAAATACATGATACGGAATATTAATTCACTAAATGTAAATCGTTCCATTTCTTAAGGAGTAAACAACATCAGGCACTGACCGGTTTTGGTTGACTCTTGGTCCTCTAAATCAGCCTTGGACCAGGCCCAATGAACACCTTCATGGGGGCTCTCAGGTCTCCGAGGACTGTCCATCTGGTCTGAGGGCGGGTCTTCGCTGATCCCGCTATCGCTCGGCGAAGGAGACCAGATCGGCGAGCCGGAAACCGATTCTCCACCGCTCAGGAGAGCCTTGAGAAAATCGGTGTCATTCTGTTCGGCCAGCTGGAGCACCTGGGTTAAAAGTATGATGGTTTTTCTTGTCTTGGCTGATGATTGATTGACAGGTTGTCTTACGTTGGGTTGCTGCCAATGGTGGTTCCGGCTGTCGGGTTGCTCCGCCTCCTCGTGCCTCAGGATTCCTTCATTTTGATCAAACAGCCAATCGAGCAGCTCCATGCTGTCATATGCCTGCTATTTATTGTATTAATAAATAAACAATACATGTCAATAGTATCACAATACCAAAGCTATTGACCTTAAAAAAACACAACTTATATTGGCACTGTTAGGAAGATATTAAGTAGAAAAATGTAAATTGTGTTACTACGATTTGTTGTGTAAGTTGCTAAATAGTATCTCCATACCAAAAGAGCTGTATCATTGAAATTACTACCTACAATATGAAATGAAATGATGAAATGATCTGCATTTATATAGCGCTTTTCAAGTCAATGACTTCCCAAAGCGCTTTACATTGTGCTTCACATTTCCCAAAAGCGGCCGTGATCTGTCCAGCCATGTAAGGCGCTAACCTGCTTATTGGGGGTATTGGGATTCAGTGTCTTACCCAAGGACACTTCGGCATGTAACACGGACAAGCCGGGATTCGAACTGGGATCCCTTAATCCTAAAACGATCGTTCTACCTCCTGAGCTACTGCCGCCCACAATAGTAACCTACTCTACATCATAGCCATGGCAAGGGATATTGTCTAAACACAACCCATTTATTCACAAACAATAAGGAAAAAATATCTTCATGTTTGGCGTTAAATGTGTGAACCGGTTTATTTTAACAGTTGATTGAATGCAGTTTTACACCCGAACCAACTCACTACGCGATACAAACTCAACTCTGCCCTTAGAGGCCGGAGAGAGCATTTGTTTTGCTTATATTTTAAAATAAAACATAACTTCGGATAGAAATGTCCGAAAGACTTGCTTCCTTTTTTGACATACTCAAATATTTATATCTCGCCGGAATAAATAATCTAAAGAGCTTGATCTGGTCTGCTGGACGTATGTTTGACGTGTCTTGTTTACAGAAATTAGTAGCATTTCATCGTAATTCTGCCTTTCTCTGTCAAGCACAATATTGTCTGGCCTATTTTCTGGGTTAGTTCTAGAAGGCTTACTTTTGAATTTCTGGCAATTTAGTACAGAAAGTACAGTCATTTAATAATTTAACGTATTTTGATTTGGTTGGATCATTCAGTATTGTTCAATAATATCAGTATCCGTAAAATCATGAGATATGTCCTCACATGCCTTAGTAAATATTGTTCAAGCTACAGACTTTGCGGTTTGAAACATATCAGTGAGAACAATCGGTAAAAATCTACTGATTAATATTTCATAAACCGTAAGTATGGTACTTACCTGATCATCGTATTGCTCCATCATGTCCCTGCCGGGAAAAATGAAAAGAGCCCTGGCAAAATATCCCGTTCTGTGGATGAATACTATCTGTTCAAACTCTCAGCTGCTCCTGCCGGGTCCAAAGTTCAAACTCCAACACAGCACATCAGAAAACCATTGGCTTGGACCTGATAGCACATGATTTGTAGCTTTAACACGCTGCTATACATCTTGGAGATAAACATGCATCACACATTGGAGAGCCCAAAGTCCATTATTTTATTTTGTTAGCTTATTGACAAACAACTAAGTGACCTTTGCCTTACTTTTCTAGACAATAGAAACACGATAAAGGCTTTGGTAAGGCATCCCAAATTTCTTCATTATTCATCATTTAATCACCAACAAATTTACAAAAATCAGAACCTGATTAAAACTGTGCATTAGCAAAGCGACAAGGACACATTTTGTGATGCTAATTAGCGTTGATGAGACTTGTTTGTTGGGAAACAGTGTAATCAGTGTACCGGGATGAAAAAATAGTTTTTTTCAGAGGAAGTCAGGTAGGAAAGGATGATGGTTATCAAATGAAAAAACATTTTCGACCAGAGGTGAAAGCAAAATTTGACATAGGAAGGGTGGGGTATGAGTGGATTGGGAATAGTGCGTCTAATTAACTTTGTGTTATTGTTGCTATTCTTATATCATAACTGTTATTATTAATATAATTACAATTGCTGTTATAGCATTGGTATATTTGGTGGGGAAGATAAAGGGGTAGGTAATATAAGCATTTGCTTCTTACTACCCCTTTTTGGAACATATTATAGACGATCCCAGTCACCCTGCTCGCAGGTACTTTGATTACCTGCCGTCAGGTCGCCGTCTTCGCTCCATTGCGAGCAAGACTTCACGTCTTAAAGAGAGTTTTTACCCTTCCGCTATCCGTATGTTCAACGGGAATTGATTTAGGTTATTATGTATAGTATTGTTATGTCAACGGCGTTCCTCCGACCTATTCTACTCTAGTCTTGTTATTTACATATCCTTTCTTTTTAAACTATTCTATATAATTACCTTGTATTATACACCACAATACATTTTTTACTCTATTCTTTTTATTCTTTTAAATATATTATTTTATCATTATTGAGTGTTGGCGTGTCAAATGATTTCTTGTATATATCATGTTTATGGTTTATACTGGCTGAATAAAAATAAATACAAAATACAATATTATGTAACGTTATTTTGTTGTTGAGTTATTGTTTTTGTTGTTGAGTTATTGTTTTTGTACTGTTTTTATTTTGATGTTCGAATAAAGTTTTCATTCATTCAAAGATCACTTGCTGAGAGAATGTTTTAGGCAGCGGAACCCTTATGAAAGTGTAGAGGAGGAGCAGACATTCTGGAAGGTCATGCCCCTAAATGGTTTGTACAACCGTCAGATAAAGGAGGTGGCTGGCATCAAGACATCCTGCCACTGGCTTAAAAATGCAGTATTGGCAGAGGGCACAGAGCCTCGGATTATGGAAGCACACAAACAGGTCTCAAGTATAAGAGACACAGAGGCTAGGCTCTACCATTGTAGATCAGACCCAAGATGCAGACTTCGCAAAGGCACCCCATGAAACAGTCCAGCACTTCGTAGCGGGGTGTAAGATTATTGCTGGATCAGCTTGCATGGAGAAGCACAACCAAGTAGCTGGGATGGTATACAGGAAAATCCGCAACCAGTAAGGCAGCACCCAAATCACAGTCGGCCATACCACGAAAAGATTCGTTGAGCATGGCATTGCCAAGATCTTGTGGGACTTCAGCTTTCAAACCGACAAGTTGCTCCTGGCTAACCAAGTGGAGATAGTGGTGGTGGTGAAAGAGCAGAGGAGGGAGGTCATGAAAGATGTACAGATCCCAGAAGAAGGAACTCCAGAATTTGGAAAAGTACCAAGGGTTGAAAGAGCAGCTGGAACAGATGTGGTTGAGGCTGTGCTTCTGAAGAAACATTTGTATCCACATCCATAAAGTGGCAAAACAAATTGTAAACCTTCCAAAAGACTAACAGATGAATCAACAGCCTGACAAAAAATAGAAACTGGAAAAAACCCAAACCTCTTTGGCGAAGGAAGACTTTAAATGTGGGTTTCCACATTTAACTTCAGAAGGTTGCCAGATTTCAGAGGAGGAGGCGGTAGTGCAAGTTAATATCGATTCAGAGGTCAAAATGTTCTCTGAAGAAAGTAAAAAACGACGTCAATGTCATGCCCGGGCTAGTCGAGTCATAAAAAAAAAGAACATTACGTAATTCTTTTATTGTCTCCCAGAGGAGTGTTCTAAAGGGCCTTGCAATAATTCCACACACTAGAAATGAAAGCATTACAATTACATGAAACGATCAATTTCATATGTGATTTGGAGCCCAGTAGATTTTAATTAAAAAGGGTTAGACTTCTTATAAGCAATGTGTTATTATTTTTATTATTATTATCATCAGTATTTCATCAATTATTGCATAGGGATACTTGCTTTCCTAGCAAACAGTTAAGGGACAAAAACAACATGTTGTTATGAAACAATATTGAGTTAGATAATAAGCAAAAATACACAAACTATCATATTTACAAGCATTTAAAAAAAATCATAGGCCAAGAAATTTCTATCGATTTTGCATATCACGAGCCTCACCTAGAGGGAGCTGACGTTATTTTCCGCCATCTTGCTTTTAGAGGCCAAGAGGCTAGGCAAAAAAATGAGAAAAAAATTGTCACTTTGAGTCCCTGTAATTTCTATTATACCTTGTGATTTTCAGCATTCGTTTTCAGTTGCACCAAACAATACAGCAACAGGTCAAATAATTCATACAGTCCCTTTAAAATTTTCTGTCCCATATTTTAAATTGCATGTTTACAACAATTTATTTGGGTCGAATTTAGGTGTATATAACACAATATCTAGTTGAGCTCTGGTTAATACTTCGCTTATTTACTAGCTAGGCAGCTCACAATTCCTGCTATTAAATTTAGCAAGCCATTGTAGCTTTTTGACAGGTAGTTCTAGCTTGCCCTTTTGTTATTATTTGTCTATAAGCTAACTTGCTCAAAAATCGGTTAGATATAGTAACCTACTATTTACTTCATATAGATGAAATACGTATGAATTTGACATATTATAAGCCTCACGTAGAGAGAGCTGACCTGATTCTCTGCCATTTTGCGGCTGAAGGTACCCGAAAACTCAAAAACATTGGGACAAAAGAATTAGAAGAAAAATAACGTCAGTTCGAGTCTCGGTAGTTTGTCATTTTCCATGTGCTTTGTAGCAGTCGTTTTTGGTTGCACTAAACCAGGGGTTTCCAACGTGGTGCCTGCCGGCACCAGGGTGCCCCCTGAGAACAGCTGAGGTTCCTGTTCTCAAAATCACTGGTCAATGTGGTTTTCTAGTTGAACTATTTTTAGTGGTTTACTGAGTTTGTTTAACTCTACTTCCAATAATTAACCTGGTAATAGCATAGTAATAACATGATAAATGGTTATTTTAATAAACTAGGCCCCATTTGTGCTAATTAGTAAGAAAAAGTAGCTCAGCCTGGAAAGGTTGGAGACCCTTGCACTACACAATACAGCAACCTTTAGTGGTCAGATAAAACACACTATCCCTTTAACGCAGTACTTCTCAATTATTTTCTGTCATGCCACTCCCGAGGAAGAAGTCAACTCAAGTTTATTTGTGACGCCCTTGATCACAAGGAGTCTCAAAGGGCGGCACAGACCACAGACCATTGCAAACTACAGACTATTATGACACCATCCCCTGATCTGAAACCTACATGAGAGCAAGGAAAAACACAGAAACCTCAAAATGAGGAAAATAAAGAAACTTTGAGAAGGGACTGCACATGAAGGAATCCCCCTTCCAGGATGACCCGGCCAAATGGATATTGCAATAAAAAAAAATAAAGTGAAAAATAAAATATAAAATAATTAGAGTATGATAAAAAAATAAATAAAAAAAATAAATAAATAAAAAAATTAATTAAATAAATAAATAAATAAATAAAGGAAGAAAAACCTCTTGCAGCCTTGAAGTGAGAGTGCCACTGCCCCCTTGTGTAGTGGAAGTGCAGTTGCACTTTATTCTAAGACAGTTCACAGACAGTTGTCAGAGCCTTGCCCCCCCCCAAAAAGGGACTAGCCCATTTATTTGAAAACCACTGCTTTAATGCAAGTGGATAGATTCACTTGATATTGATAAATTTATTTTCATATCAATTGATGTTCTTTTTTTTAATATTTATTTTCCATTTAAAAAAAAAGCTATTTGAGAACAGTGGAATGCTTTTCGTGCGGAGAACCCGAGTTAGAGCGTCAACACATCGGCAGAGCGCCTAACTTGTAAAAATAAGGTCAAAAGGCAAAGTGCGGTGAGAAATAGTCATTTCAAGGTGTCAGCCATATAGACCGTGTAGGAGACGTCTTACTTCCTGTGGGAATCTTGCCAGAAGCTAAAAGAGATGTGAGAGGCGTGGAGGAGTAGAGGAGGATATGGTGCATAATGACTCCATTGTTAGCCGAGCCGTCGATGATGACTCGATATGACATTTGACAGCTAGCTCCCTGTTCGCCGTTTGAGCATCACTCCTGGCGTTCAGATACCTGAAATGAAGGTCAAACGATAATAGCCTCCTAATTAAACTTTGGGAGACAAATATGCTAACGAGGCTTGTGGAGCTCCTGGAAAAACAACATCACGCTGAGATGTAGAGATGTCCGGGCCTAAATGCCATTCAGTAGCCCAAATGCCAGTCAGAAGACCTCTCAGATGCACTCTGAAGGGACAATTCCCAGCCTGCCGTTTGGGATACCGTACCGTCGCTCTTGTGTGTAAAAAACAACAAATAACAACAACATGTCTCAATTTTTCGGGGTCATTTGTGTCTTCATGGAATGTTTACAATGTAAATGTTACTTTTCCTGGTTATTTGTCACGGTTGCCATGCATCCAATTGGCCCCGCCCGTGTGGCGCCAGCTGCAGCTTGTTGACAGATTGGCTCCCTGTCAGTGCTTAAACTCGGTCCTGTCAGTCCCCTATTGTCGGTCCGTACTGTCAGGACCAGAACGGAAACAGGAAATGAAATGAAAGGATCTGCATTTATGTAGCGCTTTTCAAGTCAAGACTTCCCAAAGCGCTTTACAGTGTGCTTCACATTTCCCAATAGCGGCCGTGCAGCCATGTAAGGCGCTAACCTGCCTATTGGGGGTATTAGGGGTTCAGTGTCTTACCCAAGGACACTGTAACACGGAGGAGCAGGGATACAGGTCAGTAGCCGGGACAGGAGTGCAAAAAACGTGGTCCAGATCAGAAAATGGAAGCCAGGAAACAGAACAGGAGTAAGTCAGGGTCGAAAAGCTTGCCTTGCGTGAACTGAGCTTTGCAGATGGACTGACAACCGGTGACAGAAAGACGGGGGTGACAGGCAGCCAATCAGCGTCCGAGGCAGACGGCGCCAAATGAGCGAGCACAGGTGCATCGCATCAGTAATCATGACACTATTAGAGAGTTGATTCACTAAATATCTAGTAAGTGGAGGTTGTAGGGGCACCATTTTCCTTTGGTGTGTCTTGGGTAAGTACACCCTGGTGGCACCCATCCCTCTCCAAGCCAACGTATGTTTCCACCCCTAAAATATACTGTTAAATTCACCTAAAATCCCAATTCAAGACGTACGCAAAGGAAATTGAAATCTGTTTTTGAACCATTTGGAGAATAGGGACAGTTTTTGTCTCTTTTGAAAGTGTTTTCCCCAACTGAAATAATCACTGTAAGTGCTACTGACAGTGCATAATCTAAGTTAGTAGACATATAAATGAAAGGTTTGAATTATCTTGCGCTTGCCTGATTGAATTTGATCAAAATCAGAAAAACTAAACATTGTATTTTACACATTTTTCTAAAGGTATGTCAAGGCGTTTCCAAAAGGGGCCATTTGGAGACGACCAGTTTACCCCTCTAAAACCTATGCATTTTACTTAGGCCGATTTTTAGGCATTGTCGCTGAGTTGAAAAATTTTGACTTCACTTTCTAGATTTCCATCACTTTTTGTGCACATTTGCACATGATAATCATGCGTAAAAATGGATCCTAAATTGCATTATGTATGTTTGATTTTGGCACTGATTTGAATGCACACAGTAAATATGCATACATTTAGGTTGGAAGTTTAATCGGCTAAACAGTGTGTCAATCATTTTAATCGGTGACTCTTGGCTGAAGATTTTTGGAGCCAAAAGTAGGTCATATTCGTTTTTGCAATATAGGCCCACATTGGCTATTGCAGGATCTGCAGGACCATGTCATCTGGCTGCTATGATTCCACAAAACCTTTGAAAGGCTTGGTAAAAAAAGATAATTAAAATCACTTTTGTATTCTTCCTTCTGCTTTTTAGCACTCGTGTTTAGTTGCACTGCAACATACATCAACATCTAGTGGTCAAAAAATACAAAATGTCCCTCTAAAAGTCAAGTCATGTTTATTTGTATAGCCCTTAATCACAAGAAGTCCCAAAGAGCTGTACAGACTGCAGACTATTATAACACCATCCCTTGATCTAGAACTAGCGTGAGGGCAAGGTGTAAAGTTGGCCGTTTTGGATATGTCCATTTCTCAGAATTCAATGCAATGAAAATAACTTGTTTTTATATTCCTAAATATAAACACAATCTCTCTCACACACACACATAGTCACGTTTCAAACATCAGTCTAATTTCCTCTTTTATACGGTCTCTATCTTGTATCCTTTTATTGTGAAGTCGCGCTCGTGTGTGTGTGTGTTCCTTTTCCTGTTTTCTACTGACGAATAATAAACCACGCCTACGGAGTGTGAGTTGCAGTCCGCCAGGGACACAGCCGGGGGAGCATGCCGTTAGCAGGGCTGCTGCTACCACGAAGTGGATTTAAACCAAAATAGGTGTTTTACTTGGGTAATACTGCCACCAAAGAGTTTATATAATGTTTAACTTTAACAAAGGGAAAACTTAAAACCTCAACATGAGGAAATTAAGAAATCTTGAGAAGGGGGCACACATGAGGTAATCCCCCTACCAGGAAAACCAGGTTGTATTAGGGTGTCCCCCGCCCAACGCCGAGGACAGCTGAGATGGGCTCCAGGATAAGCGGTGCCGGTAATAGATGGATGGATATACACAAGCTATAAGAGCTTCAGAAGAGGAACTCACAACTTGAACGACTCGTAATCTTTTTTTTGTCCGTATCCAAAATGTACACTCATTCAGCCTCTCCCCTTTCTGATCAAATCAGAGTCCTCCCCAAAAATCTCCCCGCAGATCTTCGCATCATAAAACATGGTCGCATCTGGCATTGCACCACGACCCCGCCCATAGTTGAGGATGCTGGTTTGCAGCCAGTGATGAGTTCATTTGCATCAATTCCCCTTCATGTAAGTTTGGCCACAGCATCAAGGCTGAGAAGCTCTCTGATATGCGTGATGTCAGATGCCGTAACAATTTCGTCTTCCAGTCCCGCGATGGAGTCGACCCAAAAGTTTTTGCAGAGCCAAAAAAGTTCAAAGGTGTTGATGAAAGAGAAGAGCAGATGAGTTGGCACATATAATATGCGGATCCTATTTTAGAAATTGATTTGTGAGATAATAATATAGAAAGCTGTCATGATTACTGATGTGACTCAGCGGTGCCCGCTCCTTTAGCGCCAACTGCCGCGGGTTCTGATTGGCTCCCGATCAGTATTTGTACCCAGTCCAGTCTGTCCCCTTTTGTCAGTCCGTCTGCGAACCTCAGTCAACACTAGGCAAGCCTTTTCGACCCTGACTCCTACCTGTCACGTTTTTTGCTCCCGTCTCTTCCCCGGCCTTTGACCTCTTTTTGTCCCCGACCACGTCTTCTCTCCTATTCTGGCTTACGACCCGTTTTTCCTTACCCGATACCGCCATCACTCGCCACGGAAGATCCACTTCCACGTTCGGAGCACAATCCGAGTATCAGAGCGACCTGCTTCCCGCGTCCAGTAATCACCGGATCGTGGGCGCAACCCTTTCTCTTTCTTCCAATAAAACTTGTGAGAAACGCAACGCAAGTGGGTCCTGTCTCCATTCTGGTCTTGACAGGAAGGGTTATTATTAAGTTATTGTTATGTCGTATCTACAGGATCTATCTACCTAGAATAGCAAAAGAATTTACTTTTATTGTCATTCTTTGTAACAATGCACACAGATCGAAATGTCGATACACCTGACCCGTACAGTTAAACTGTAGCGAGCCGATGCAGCCGCAGCCAAACAGGGTCGAGCCATTTTAGTCATTAGGTGACCAAACCCAATTCCAACCCTTAATGCTGAGAGCCAAGCAGGGAGGCAATGAGTACCAATGTTGCAAGTCTTAAGTATGACTCGGCCGAGGCTTGAACCAGCGACCTCCCAGTCTCAGAGCGGGCGCCCTACCATCTAGGCTACCGAGCTGGTGCCTGACAGCTATGTAGCTATCTATCTATCTATCTATCTATCTATCTATCTATCTATCTATCTATCTATCTATCTATCTATCTATCTATCTATCTATCTATCTATCTATCTATCTATCTATCTATCTATCTATCTATCTATCTATCTATCTATCTATCGATCTATCTATCTATCGATCTATCGATCTATCGATCTATCGATCTATCTATCTATCTATCTATCGATCTATCGATCTATCTATCTATCTATCTATCTATCTATCTATCTTTCCAACTCATTCATCCATCCATCTGTATATCCACCCAACTTATTCATCCATCTATCAATCATCCCAACTCATTCATCCATCCATCTATCTACCCAACACACTCGTCCATCCACCCATCTATATTTCTACCCAACTTATTGATGGACTTACGCAAAACGGTAGATACAAAAAATTTTTTCGGGATGTCGAAAAAACCCTAACCCTAACCCGGACTTGCAGTAAGTTAGATTTTGTATTTTCCACTTTTTTCCAAGTACAGGACTGTACTGTAGTGTTTCTTTCCGTCCCTACCGGCGTGTGGCGCTGTGAGAGCTAACCCAGCAAGAGGAAATCCGGCCTTTACTTCCTGGTTCGTGAGTAATCATAACATTGTGTACTGTATCGCTAGCGTGCTAAGAACTTTGACGTTTTTATTGTTTAATATCTCGTGGATCCATTCAATATGGTTGGTGTAAAGTGTTAAGAAAAGGCGAGCCGTTTGTGTTGAAACAAAAGTGGAATAAGAAAGCTCTACCAGGGGTGGCCAACCCGGTCCTCAAGAGCCGCATGTCCTGCATGTTTTGGAGGTTTCTCAGGTGATGCAAATTTTATGATTGTTTGCAAGCTGTGCGGGAGCTTGATAATGACCCAGGTGATTGGGATCACCTGTATTTGAACCGAGAAACTCCAAAAACATGCAGGACATGCGGCTCTTGAGGACCGGGTTGGTCACCCCTAGCTCTATGCGGTTGATAAATTGGTCGGAAAACTTTTTTTGCTGCCACTTTTTACCACGGAGGAGGAAGTCGCCTAACTCTTGAAGCTCATCTTCCAAAAGTAAGTTAAACTCAACTTTATTTATCTTTATAGAGCATATTATTTTATGACATGTTTATTTTTTAGTGCAAACCCTTACAGGTTACTTATACAAGCCTTAAACATACTTATATAAACCTTAAACATACAAAATATAGCAATGAAGCAACTTACGAACAAATTCAACTTAAGAATAACCGTCCGTAGGTCGGGCAGCGTCTGTATCTTTGTTGCCCACGTTTATTTTGGCGGTCTAATTTTTGACTCACTCTTGACCTCAAATCGTAATTATTATAAGTCAATGATGCCCCAGTCCACTTTTGTTATTATTCCAATTTCTCCTCAGTACCAGATGACCTCGTATTGAAATTTGTCAAATTAATGTGGGACATAATTAAACCTATTGGGTCAAACTTTTGCTCTTAAGACATGAAAAGTCGAGCACATACCCGCTGTTTAGTGGGCTGTATTGTTGAATTGATTGGGACCACAGCATATGATTAGCCCCCCACCCCCCTATTGACCGACTTCCATTCATTTGCCACAACAAAATGACACTTCATTAAACCGAACAGAAAGAAAATATTGACTATTATGCCCTCTCCAGCAGACACACAACACTCATTTTTGTTGCTCACGTGAAACATTGTAACCAAGGATTGTAACCTTGGCAACTGCCACAGCGTTTTGTTGTGCTGCTTCGAGGGATATTTGCGGATAATTCAAGTAGCGGTCTTTGCCATTGAAAAATAGATTTTCTTTCCGGACATCGCAAATAGGTCACGCACTTTATTTATTCATTCATTTATTTATTTTCAACGGCAAACTGTTCTTTTTACGGAATTAGAACAAATAAAATATCGATTTTTCGAGCATTTCGTATGAATTTCTTGGAAGTCGGAGGCATTGTATTAAAATGCTAATTGATATTTTTTATTTTATTTTTTAATATACATTTTTGGCTTATTGGTGGTCAGCATTAACAGGACTATAGAAACCGTCACGGTTGCCATGGCGCCCAATTGGCCCCGCCCGTGTGGCACCAGCTGCGGCTCATTGACCGATTGGCTTTCTGTCTGTTTAAGCTCAGTGCTCTCATTCTTTCTTCGTCAGTC
The DNA here is from genome assembly GCF_059441175.1 of Urocampus carinirostris. Taxonomy (NCBI): domain Eukaryota; kingdom Metazoa; phylum Chordata; class Actinopteri; order Syngnathiformes; family Syngnathidae; genus Urocampus; species Urocampus carinirostris. The sequence goes on from NC_142360.1 coordinate 3,142,448, forward strand.
CGTCAATGAACCTCTGCCCCGCAAAACGTGGGTTTTGACTCGGTCCTGTTTCCTGTTGGCATTTTCTGTCCGGTATTGTTCCCGTTTATTTTTTTCCTGTTTTGATATCGGTTTCCAGTTTCATTTCCGTGATCCTGTTCTGGTTTTTGACAGAGACAGAGTTTTCAGTGTCAAATAAGACAATAATAGTGTGTATATAGTCGAATAGACCGGGCTGTGCGGTCCCTGTATGCCCGGTGCCAAAGTCTGGTCCGCATTGCCAGCAGTAAGTCGGATTCGTTCCCGGTGAGGGTTGGACTCCGCCAGGGCTGCCCTTTGTCATCAATTCTGTTCATAACTTTTATGGACAGAATTTCTAGGCGCAGCCTTGGTGGGGATGGAGTCTGGTTTGGGGGCCTCAGCATTGCTTCACTGCTTTTTGCAGATGACGTGGTGCTGTTGGCTTCCTCAGGCCGTGATCTTCAGCTCTCGCTGGAGCGATTCACAGCCGAGTGTGAAGCGGCCGGGTTGAGGATCAGCACCTCCAAGTCCGAGACCATGGTACTCAGTTAGAAAAGGGTGGCATGGGGAAGAGATCTTGCCCCAAGTGGAGGAGTTCAAGTATCTTTGGGTCTTGTTCACGAGTGAGGGTAGAATGGAACGGGAGATCGACAGACGGGTCGGTGCAGCGTCTGCCGTCATTCGGACCCTGTACCGGTCCGTCGTGGACTGAGCCGAAAGGCAAAGCTCTCGATCTACCGGTCGATCTACGTTCCTACCCTCACATATGGTCATGAACTTTGGGTCATGACCGAAAGAACACGATCCCGGATACAAGCGGCCGAAATGAGTTTCCTCCGCAGGGTGTCTGGGTTCTCCCTTAGAGATAAGGTGAGAAGCTCAGTCATCCGGGAGGGACTCTGTTCTGGCCTTGACAGAAACGTTGTTACTCTCCTTACTTGAAGTCATGAGTGCAGCCTAAGGCAGCTTTTTCCATGATGCACATGCAAGTACATGCATTCTTAAACAAGCTTGAATAAACTCTTCTTTTTGCATTTTCGAGGGAGTTTGGCTTAGTGTAGGGACTTCACTAGAGGCAGGCCTTTTCTTACTTTCACCATTTCCACACAGACAAATAAAAATAAAAAATAAATAAAAAACGTGCTGGGACGAGCATGACGTCCCTCTTTAGCACTGCCCATGGCCCCCTTTCCTGGAACCGAATGTGTTCCTCCTCGAGCAGCCCTGATGAAAGTAAGATAAAAGCAGATAGGCAAAAGAAAAAATAAAGCATAAGGGCTCTTTGAACACAGTTGGGAATTGTTACTACATCCCTAATAAAGAAAATATTTAACTTTCAATGTTTTAAGGACACTTCAAACGAGACACCCCCACCTCTAAAGGGACATTGTGTAATATTGAGCGCCTCCCAGTGGTACAAAAAAACCTTCGTTCAGTAGAACAAACAATATTTTGAATATTGGGGAAAAATACATGAACTATTATGCCAACGTTGCTTTTTACAACTATTCATAGGTTGAGAAATATGTATTCCTTATACATAGCAGAATCAATACCTAAAAGTTACCGCCAAGTTTTTCTGGCATCCTGCTGCTCCCCTGTTGTCATTTGGCACTGTTTTTGTTTGCATTTGAAAATACAGTGCCAGCTCGTGGTGAATTATTGCACGATATGCCTTTAAGGTAAATGTTTTATTCATATTTTGGGTACTGGTATTTGTATCTGGTATGTGGCTATTTCAAAGTAGTTGTAAAGGGCTTGCTTATACGCTATATATTCCATGGTTTTAGGCCGAGGAGAACAGGTTAGTTTTCAGTCACCGCCATGTTTTTCTGGCATCCTGCTGCTAAAATGTGCTCTTCTGTCACTGTTTTTTGTTTGCATTTGATAATACAGTGCCATCTAGTGTTCAAATGTCACACTCTGTGCCTTTAAGGCAAACTTTTGCAGGCTGACGCCCCCTTGACTCCCCAGTGCATTCCTCCCAATTCAATTGTGATGCATCTTCTCCGTCTTTTACTTGTAATCCTTTTTATATGCCGTGATATTTTTTAAGGGGCTGGTACAGATTACTTCTGTTTCCTCTGGACCTAGCGACTATGCGAAAGTAAATTCTGCAATGGGCGTTTTCTTCTGTTCCACGTCCGCTTCGTCAACACCAAAAAAGGTCCAAACAAGTGATGTACTGCCCTTCTTCGGTGCAAGCTTCGTTTCCTTCACTTTTGTTGACTCTTGGACTATGTTTACGGAGTTCGCCATGACATTCAATGAGCTCACACGCTGGGTGTGGCATAGTGTGGTGCTTGCAAACTTTGAATCAGGTTTATTGGCTTGTGCTATAATTAAAACTTGCCTCTGATTGGTTGGCGCTTTTAAAACTCGAACAGTAACAATTGTGGTTGGCCAGCACTCCATTACTCACTACAAAACCTTGAAAAAAGACCCAGTACTTTGCGGTTTCACAAGTGCACTATGTTTAAACTTCTGACTTTGACTTCTGCCGCCCCCTAAGACCCCTTTTAGATGGCTATTTTAAAGCAGTTTTAGGGGTCTGGCTTCTATGAATGCATTTTAAAATACAGTGCCATCTAGAGGTCAAATATCACACAATGTGCCTTTAAAGTAAAAATTTTATTGATATTTTGGTTATTTATATCTGGTGCATGGCTGTTTTAAAGCAGTTTTAGGGGGCTGGGTTATCTGGATGCATTTGAAAATACAGTGCCATCTGATGGTCAAATATTACATAATGTGCCTTTAAAGTAAACATTTTGTTCATATTTTGGGTATTTATATTTGGTATGTGGCTATTTTAAAGCAGTTTTAGGGGGCTGGCTTTTACGTGAGTATATACCGTAAGTTAAGGCTGAAGAGAACTGGTTAGTTTGCTGCATAGAACACAAATTGTTTTGTGCCATAGAAAAATAGGTTAGTTTCCGTCAGAAAACAACCCAATTTTTGGGCAAAACAGTGGATACTATTTTTCAGTGTCATTCAAAACTGCCAGTAATATTTTCTCCAATTTCTTTTTTCCCATGTACAAACCGAGTCCCCGCATTACTTCACACTCCCTAAAGACTCCACCCACGTCAGCATTTTTTTGTTACGCGCCCCAGTTTTTCTCGGTGTTTTTTCATGAATCGTTGCTGGGATCTGTTCCCACCATGGAGGATGTCTTTTTGGACTGTAATTGGCTTGTGTCAGTCGGGGCTGGTGCCGCAGCTCCACTTTCCACATTTCAAAGCAAAGTCGACTGGATGAGACTTTCATCTGCCGCACCCAATTTCCTTGCTCTCGCATCGAATTCCCGCTCGGCCTTTTTCCGTAGATGTGTCGGAACTTCTAAAGCTTAATATAGTGGCCGGATGTACAGTGGAGTTACCCGAATGTGTGAACTTCCTCTTAACTCGATTTGTTATCTCAGCACGAGTCATCTTTGTTCTCCGTTCAATCCCTAAGCTTACATAATACATTACTAACTATATACATATATACTGCCTACAGTATATACAGTAGCATATTTATCGGAATTGAAAGACAGGCATCATCCTCAGACTTCAGGTTCTGCACTTAGCTTTTCCTAGTGTCATGATTACCGATGTGAATCTCCTGTGCCCGCTCATTTGGCGCCAACCACTGCGGGCTCTGATTGGCTCCCTGTCCCTATTTAGACCCAGTCCTGTCAATCCCCTGTTGTCAGTCAGTCTGCGAACCTCTGTGTATACAAGGCAAGCCTTTTTCGACCCTGACTACCACCTGTCTCGTTTTTTTCTCCCGTTTGTCTCAGGCTATGACTCATTTCCGACCCTAACCACTCCTTGCTCTCTCAGTCCCGGCTAACGACCAGTTTTCCTGTCCCTGACACCGCCATCGCTCTCTATGGAAGATCCACTTCCGCGTTCGGATCACAATCCGAGTACGAGAGCGACTTGCTTCCCGCGTCCAGCGAACACCGGAACGTGTGCGCAGCTCTTCCTCTTTCCTTTGATAAAACGTGTGGTAAACGTTACGCTATTGGGTCCTGTTTCCGTTCTGGTCTTGACACCTAGGACTCTGCTCTTCCAGACTGAGGTTCCAGATGTTGCTCCTTAAATCTGTTGGAGCCACTCTTCCAGTTTGGGGGTTACTGTCCTTGTGACTTAAATCCAATTTAAAAACAGCAATTTATCAGGGTCAGGGTTAGGATTTGGGTAAGGTTTAGGGTTGGGGTTAGGGTTAGGGTTATGTTATGGTTATGGTTATGGTTATGGTTATGGTTTAGGGTAAGGTTAGGGTCAGGGTCAGGGTCAGGGTCGGAGTCGTAGTCAGATTGAGGGTCACAGTCAGAGTCAGGGTCAGGGTCAGGGTTAGGGTTTTTGACTTTATTTTGTAAAAATAGACATGAGAACTGACTTGAGAAAGTCAAGAAGCTTTGATAAAAAAAAAAAATATATATATGTAAGTGTTTGTATGAATTTGAAATCCAAAGCGGGTCGGGTAGCGACCCTAACACAAGAGGAGGGTTAAAATGTATATTTTTTTGTGTCAGATCGAAAAGGATAAAGCTGAACCTATTTTCTACCTGCTTTGATGAAATTGTCCTTTGTTTTTTTATCATTTTTTTTAGGGTATGGATTCTTTTGATTTAACAAAGCCAGCGGGGCGTACTTGAAATAAATAAGCCGAGGTTTCACGCTGTGGCAAATCTCGCCCTTTGAGTGACAGCAACACGACTGTGTGGATTACCGACACTGACGGCTGACAGGCACAATTTAAATTTTCTGCAGTTGTTGCTCAAAAAAATTCTGATTATTTAAATAGGCCAGGAACACAGTTAGAGGAAGAAGAAGAATTGAAGAATATACCTTAATTGTCATTGTTACAAAATGGGTTAACATATTGTGACAACGAAATTGGGCATGACACTCCAGTATCATTCACAGTGAGGTAAAAAGCCAAGAAGATAAAGGAACAGAGAAGATAAGGTTATAAAACAAGGAGGATAAGGCTATAGTTATAATTTACATGATATTTACACAAGAAATGTCGGCATGTAGGATGTAACATACAGTTTTTATCGTAATACAGTTGGTATCGTAAGGATTGTGCAATTTTGCATTTGGTGCGAAAGTCATCATAGTGCAGATAAAATAGTCAACATATGCATTGGTGCAATAATAGTCATCATAGTGCAGAAAAAAAAGGTCCACATTGTGCAAGGTAAGCAGTAAACATAGTGCAGTCAACATGTGCAAGAACATAGACATGAGTACCATTTTACATTCGTGTGAGGTAGTGTTTTTGCAAGTTTTTCAGTTTTTTTTGTGCGGTGTCTGTTTTGAGCAGTAAACAAACATAGTGCAGTCAACATGTGCAAGAACACAGAATTGAGTACCATTTTACATTTGTGTGAGGAAGTGTTTTTGCAAGAGTTTTTTAGTTTTTTGTGCGGTGTCTGTGGTAATGGCTGTGGGGAAGAAATTGTCTCTGAGGCTGTTTGTTTTTGCTTTGTGTGACCTGTAGTGCTTGCCGGAAGGCAGCAGGTCGAAGAGGTGGTGGTCGGGGTGAGAAAAGTGATGTTTTCTGCTCTGCTGAGGTAGCGAGAGCAGGCAATGTCCTCCAGACCGGGCAGAGTGCAACCGACGATTTTCTGCGCTGTTTTGATGACCCTCTGTAGCGTTTTTCCTGTCTGCTGCTGTGCACCCAGCATACCACACTGTAAAAGGACACCTGCAGCTGTTGTTTTAGATTATTTTTCCTGAGCACTCTCAGGAAATGCAGTCGCTGCTGGGCCTTCCCTACCACCGCTCTGGTGTTTTCAGACCAGGAGAGGTCGTCGGAGATGTGCACACCCAGAAATTTGAAGGAGTGGACTCTCTCTACACAGTCTCCTTTTATGATGAGTGGTTCTGGATTCCTGCCATTCCTTCTGAAGTCCAGTATCAGTTCTAGTTTTTTCGGTCTTCAGTATGAGGTGGTTTTCCGAACACCACGTTGAAAGTGACTCCACCTCATCCCTGTATGCCGCCTCGTCCCCTTCAGAGATGAGGCCGATCAAGGTGGTATCGTCGGCAAACTTAATGATGGTGTTTGTGGGGTGGGTTGGTGAGCAGTCGGAGCTGTAGAGGGTAAAAAGCAGGGGGCTCAGTGCACAACCTTGGGGGGAGCCAGTGTTCAGTGTTAGGGTGGGAGACACGTGGTTACCGAGTTTCACGGACTGTGGGCGGTTGGAGAGGAAGTCCATTATCCAGTGGCAGATGGAGGGAGAGAGTCCTAGGTGTATATATATATATATATATATATATACACAGTGGAACCTCGGTTCTCGACCATAATCCGTTCTAGAACCCTCCTCGAAAACCAATTTGTTCAATCACCGAAATTGTTTTTTTCCCATTAATAGTAATGTAAAATCAATTTAATCTGTTCCAACACCTGGAATTTGTACCACGAACGTAAACATGAAGCTAACCCAGGCTAATCGTACGTTCGCGTTAGCGTGATCTTCCGTACGAAAGATTACGCTAACATGAACGTGTAAAAATAAAAAAATCAGGTCGTTTACATGTCATTTAGCACCCGGGTCTCCACAACAAGTGGTGAGCGGTTAAAGGATAATAATAATAATAATAATTTCCTTTGTATTGTCATTCTTTGTAACAATGTACACAGAACGAAATGTCGATACACCTGACCCGTTGTAGCGAGTCAATGCAGCCGCAGCCAGAGGGCGCCGCCATTATACCAATTAGGTATGTCTCGGTCGAGGCGCGAACCAGCGACCTCCCAGTCTCAAAGCGGGCACACTACCATCTAGGCTACTGAGCTGGTAAAGATTTATGAATAGGATTTCTTACCTTTGTGGTAGTCTGCAGAAACCATCCTCTATTCCGTCGAAAGAAAGGAAACTCGCACATCTTCTTCATATTTTGCTATTATTTATTTCTTAAATGCAATATTTGTACGCACCACTCTTCTTTTTTCACCTGTAGCAACTTTGCTGCTTGCACCGACCTTCTTCCGAGGCATAATTAGGGGTTAAAACACTCTGTTCACCGATATTAAAAACGAAAGCAAAAAGGAGTGCGCGCTCACATGACAACAGTTCTTCACGAGGGGTGGGGGCAATCTACACCCGTACGCCGCTCAGCATCGCCCCTACGTACCGGCGTTCGAACTCCGATTTTTTTAACGAAAAGCGAAGCAAGAATTTCTCGAAATTTTTGGTCGAGAAATGATGTGTTCGAACTGAGAGGCGTTCGAAAACCGAGAGAGGCGTTCGAAAACCGAGGTTCCACCGGATATATATATATATACATATATATATATATATATATATATATATATGCCCACAGTGCCAAAACCACGAGTAACTGGTGCACTGACCATGGCATCACTGTCCTTGATTGGCCTGCTAATTCCCCTGACCTGAACCCCATCGAGAATTTGTGGGGTATAGTTAAGAAGAAGATGAAAGACACCAGACCTACAAATGCAAATGAGCTGAAGGCCGCTATCGAAGCATCCAGGGCATCAATAACACCTCAGCAATGCCACAGGCTGATTGCCTCCATGCCACGCCGGATTGATGCAGTAATCCGTGCAAAAGGATTCCCAACCAAGTACTGAGTGCATCAATGGACATTTTCAAATGTTTGATTTAGTTTTGCTGTTATAAAATTATTTTTTTTACTTGGTCTGAGGAAGTATTCTAATATTTTGAGATAGGATTTTTGAGTTTTCTTAAGCTGTAAGCCAAATTCAGCAATATTCAAATAATAAAAGGCTTGAAATAGTTCAGTTGATGTGTAATGAATCCAGAATGTATGACATTTTTGTTTTTTTAATTGCATTACAGAAAATAAAGAACTTTATCACAATATTCTAATTTTCTGAGACAGTCCAGTATATATATATACCGTATTTTCCGCACTATAAGGCGCACCTAAGAGTCTTAATTTTTTTTTCAAAAGCTGACCATGCGCTTTATAATACAGTGCGCCTTATATATGGATCAATATTAAGTCGCAAAGTCTTGCAACTAATGCAAGCAACCGTCGACTAGATTTTTCCCCCGAACGCGAAGTAGTCCGCGGTGTATGCTGGGATTTATATACCGGCGTTTCATTGGCTAACCAATGTGTCAATCATCATTTGAATCGATCACTATTGGGTAAAGTTATTCGGAGGTAAAGGGGGCGGATACTTTTTATCATTTACAGGCTCGCATAGGCTAAAGGGGCAAAACAAACCCTGCAATTGGCCGAAAAATATGTGTCAATCATCAGTGGAATCGATCACTATTGGCTAAAGTTATTCGGAGGTAAAGGGGGCGGATCCTTTTTATAATTTACAGGCTCGCATAAGCTGAAGGGACAAAACAAAGCCTGCAATTGGCCGAAAGAGATGTGTCAATCATCAGTTGAATCGATCACTCTTGGCTAAAGTTATTCGGCGGTAAAGGGGGCGGATACTTTTTATCATTTACAGGCTAGCATAGGCTAAAGGGACAAAACAAAGCCTGCAATTGGTCGAAAAAGATGAATGTGAATAGCATGTACAACTACGGCATAGAGGAAACATGTTTTACCATTCTGCATTTGTAAATATTTTACTCTCCTGGATTTACTACACTCACGGATATAAGAGGACCATGGTTGCACATTATTATTGAACGCAACAACTTCGGTGAGCTACTCCGGCTATATATTTTCCCAGTATCTTGTTTCAGAGTGATGTCGATGTTTCTGTGATGGGTCTTTTTTTAAATTAAACTCAATTCCAAGTGTTTATTGTCATATGCACTGTAAAGTTGCGAACGAAAAAGAAAATAGAAACTAAGGAATGGTTGGCATTTCTTGAATCCCAAGACTTTAACCTTCCAAATGATATTTGGAACGATGCATTTGAGTGACGTTGTACGGACACCGCACCGCACGTGTCTACGACACATATTTGCTTCTTTGCAAGCTTTCGGAATGTTAAGGGGGTAATAAGTTTGAATGAACTATCTGACTGTTTTGTCCACGTTCCCATTGCAGCGCCTTATAATCTGGTGCGCCTTATGTATGGAAGAAATAAGACCAAAAACTATTTTTTGGGGGTGCGCCCTATAACCCGTTGCGCCCTATAGTGAGACCTCGCTGCTTCGCGGTTCCACGTTCGCGGGTTCAGAGCTTCGCGGGAAAAAAAAAAAACCTAATAATAAAATAGAGTAATTTAAAAAAAAAAAAAAGTTTTTTTTTTTTTTAAAGCATTTTTGAAGGGGAGTTGCTACTTCGCGGATTTTCACCCTTCACGGGTGGTTTTGGTCCCCATTAACCGCGATAACCGAGGGATTACATACATACATACATACATACATACATACATACATACATACATACATACATACATATTACAGTCTCTATTATATTAAGTTGCACCTTTTTTGGGACTTATCCTACTACAATTAAATTCAGAACCATTCTGTTGTCTAGAAATAAAGCTAGCAATTAAAAAACGTCAGCTTAGAGTTCTATATACTGTAATAAATGGTTACTAGAGACAACAGATATATAATAAAAGTGTGTATTAAGTCTAGATTTAGACACAAAGCATTGCATAGCACCAGGGCCCGAAAGAAGAACGCTCTTGAGCCTGTAGATTTCTTCATGGATCTTGGTGTCACAGGTAGTCGCAGATTTTATTTTATTTAAAAAAAAAAAAAGAAAGAAAAAAATAATATTTTTCCAGCATATTTTTCTCACATTTATTATTAGTGTGAAATATGCGAAAAAATAGTATTGATATCAAATAAATTAAAAAAATTAGAAATTTAAAAATCAACTCACACTCTCTTTTTCTCTTTCTCGCTTTCTTACTCTCTATTTCCAATCTATTTCCCATCTCTCTTTCGCTCTCTCTCACTGAACTATTTTCCATCTCTATTTCCAATCCATGTCGTCCAGTCTCTTTTCAATCTCTTTCTAAATCTCTCTTCCACATCGAGCCCATTTCTCCCACAACCTTCTCCCAGCCCTTTGTCCCATTTATCTCTCCTTCACATCTATCTCTTTCCCATCCATGTCGTCCACTCTCGTTTCAATATCTTTTTACATCTCTACTCCTTCTCTCTCCCATCTCTCTCTCTTTCCCGCCTCCTCTCTCAAACTAGTTTCCATCTATCACTTTTCCATCCATGTCAATCACTCTCCATTCAATCTCTTTCTATATCTCTCTCCCATCTCTTTTCCGACCTTCTCTTTTTCCGCCCCCTTCTCTCTCTCTTCCCAATCTATTTTCTATCTCTTCTTCCCATCTATTTCTTACCCATCCATGCCGTCCCCTCTCTTTTCAATCTCTTTCTGTTCCTCTCTCCCATTTCTTTCCCACTATTCTCACTATTTACTGTCTACCCCCCTCTCACCCATCTCTCTCTTTCACATTCCCCATCTCTCCAATCTAGTTTCCATCTCTCATTCAATCTCTCTTTCCCATCAATGTCATCCACTCTCTACTCAATCTCTTTCCATATCTCTCTCCCATTTCTCCTCGATCTCTCTCCCATCCATCTCTCTCTGCCCTCCTCTCTCTCTTTCCAATCTATTTTCCATCTCTCTTTCCCATCTATCTTACCCATCCATGCCGTCTCCTCGCTTTTCAATCAATTTCTATCTCTCACCCATTTCTTTCCCATCTTTCTCTTTCCTGTCTCTCCCCCTCTCTCCCATCTTTCCCACATCCCTCTCTTTCCCAACCACTCTCTTTCTCCATTAATGTCATGATTACCTAAATGGAGCCACCTGGGGTAATCATCTGACGCGCTGGAATGCGCTCCCTGATTGGTTTATGTTCCCTTTTTAAGAACGCTACGCGGAGACCTATTCGTCTGAGGATTACTTTTTACCCCGTTTGACTCGCCTGATTTTCCTGTGTATTTTTGACTTGTTTACCTGATTCTGCCTGCCTCCGATCCGACCTGCTTCCGTTCCACGCTACGATCTTCTCTCCAGTCCCGGTAAACTCGACCTGCTTCCGTCCCACACTACGATTGGCTACGTGTCCCGAAGTTGTCTTCACGGCGTTGCTGCTGACGTTCGACGGTCATCGCGTCTCCCGCTAACCCCTATGCTTCCCCAAATAAAAGACTTGTAACGAACGCTCTGGGGTCTCCTGCTCTGTTCTGGTCCGCCCTGACAATTAATCTCTTTCAATCTCTATCTCTCCCGGATCCCTCTCCCATCTCTTTCTCAACCCTCTCTCTTTCCGTCCCCCCTTCTCTGTCTCTTTCCCATTAATCTCTTACCCATCCATGCTGCCCCCTCTCTTTTCAATTGCTATTTCTATTGCTCTCTCACAGTTTTTTTCCATCCCTCTCTCTTTCCTGTCTCACCCCCCTCTCCCCAATCTCTTTCACATCTCTCTCTCTTTCCCATCTAGCCCCCTCCTCTCCCTCTTTCTCCCCCCCCTCTCTCTCTGTGTAAAATGTGGAACTGGAGTGCCACGTCCAATTTCGTTGTCACAATATATTAAACCAATTTTGTAACAATAAAGGTATATTCTATTCTATTCTCTTTGTCCCCTTCCGATGTATTTGCCATCGAACTCTCAAGTCTCTCTCATCTCTCTTTCCCATCTATTCTCCCACTCTCTCTTTCTAATCCATTTAAATATTGCTCTCTTAACGATCACTGCCCAACACTCATTTTTGCAGTCAAATTCACGGCGTAGTTGCCATATTGCTGATATCATTACAAAGTGAACGCTATGTTATGGAATCCCAGCTATCCTTGGGCAGTGGGCAGGGGACACCCTGAACATGGAAACTCCTCAGAGGGGGTTTGATCTAATGACCTCAGAACTTTGGGGCAGTGGTTAGCGCGTGCTGCCTTGTCATGGAATCGTTTTTTAAACTCATGACTTGAAAACCCAGTGAGATAAATGATACATTGCTGCTCTCTGGTGGTGTAAAACGGCAAATAAACATTGAAGTCAGAATATAAAATTAGGTGTAATTTAAAATGTATACAGAAATGTAAAAAGGAAATTACAACGCCTAAGGTTAAAACATACGGTAATGCAGGAGGCAAACGTGACGCTTGAAATTGTCATCGTTTACCTCCCAGTTGGATAATGGATGCATGTTTCATTTTGCAGCTATAGGCTATGCATCTGATTTCCATAATGAGAAGCGGAAAACGATTTTGCAACTGCAGGTGTTTATCTGGATTAAGATCTCCACTAATGTCAACCGAACAGCAGCAGTCCACGGTGACATTTCAGCTAAATTGCCTTGTGATGACGACAATAGGTTGCCTGCTGACCTTTCATCTCGTCTACAACAAACCAGTTGCTTGGAAAAAACAAGGATAATAATCATTGTGTCCAGTGAGTCTAATGCCATTATAATAAACGGCAATCGGAATCAAAATGGAGCTCTATTAATTCCTTAACAATGTGGGGCTAATAATAAAGACATTTGCCGTTGTCTGACTCAGCACAACACTACCTATTTTATGTTAATTATTATTCATTTTTAGAGTGTTTTAAAGTGTTATAAGTAGGCCAAGTCTCATTGTTTTAATTCAACAGCGGCCTCTTCTGGTTCAAGTGGGGACGCGTTCGAATTGGCCACACTAGTTCATTAATGAAATAATATTTTATTTTAAATTAAACTTGGGATCTCGGTGGCCCATTATTTTTTTAAACCTTTAATAAGTAATACTTTTTAAATCAAATAAGATTTATAATCGAAATTGTCATTTAAATTTTTTTAAATAATGCTAATATTCTCTAGTACACAATATTACGTAATACCATATTAAACGTCACGTTTGCCATGGCGCCCAATTGGCCCCACCCGTGTGGCGCCAGCTGCGGCTCATTGACGGATTGACTTTCCGTCTATTTAACCTCAGTGCTCTCACTCTTCAGTTGTCGGTCCGTCAACGAACCTCTGCCCCGCAAGATGTGGGTTTTGACCTGGTCCCGTTTACTGCTGGCATTTCCTGTCCAGTATTGTTCCCGTTTATTTTCGTCCTGTTTAATATCGGTTTCCTGTTTCGTTCCCCGTCTATTTTTGTTCTTTTATACTTCGATATCCTGTTTCATTATCTTTCCTGTCTGTCCCGTCCTGTCCGGTATCGACCCCATCTGTCCGATATCTACTCGGGCAATTGGTATCGATCTCGTCGGCCTATGGCTTCCTATTATATTACGACAGACTGCTGCGTAACATGCATGACTCCCCATTTCCCGTGAAAAAAAAGGCTCGTGTGAGAAACGTCAGGCGTTTGGGTCCTCATCCTTTTCTGGTTCATGACACGGTCATCAAAGTAAAAATGAAACTACGGTAAGATACAAATTAAAAAACAAAAACAAAAATATAACACACAATCAAATTTATAATAGTAAATATATTTACTCTTGTTTACCATCTTTCCAATGACTTCCAGTTTGAAATGTAATATGTAATAATATTTTATGTGCCAATAAAATACTGAGGTGTGTATGAAATAATTCAGTAACTCCAAGTTATCTTACTTTAATGTTATTAACCTACTCAGGATCTGGTACCCCACATTCCTCCATAGGACGACAACTGAGGGGACTGGCATTACCGCGCACACCTGCGTCCAATCTAACCACACTTGACTCTCATCATCCCTAGCCTTTATATAGACTGCTCTAATGGTAGATGGTGCTGGGTCATTGCTGTTGTTATGGGCACAGCAGCTTTCTCTCGTTTTTTCTTTTGTTTGGCCTTTTTTTCTGTTTGTTATTTTATACCAGAGTTTTATTTTTATTTCCTGCTTTCTGCATATAAATTGGGCACCTAAACATGAAAAACATGCTCTTACTTGGTTAACCTTAACCAAAGATATAACTGTGTCATGCCTACCACATTGAGGTGTTTATCCTCACATTGCTTCCCTGTGCCTCCTCATGTCTTTTAAGTTATTATCAGGCTTTGCGTTGAAGGTGGAAGCAGTGCTTTTTCTTTTTTAGTTTTTAACATGTGAATATTTTGAGCAATTTGAGTTGCTTTTGATAAAAAGTAATGCCAACTATGATTGGACATCACTTTGTGTCTCTTTCCTCATTTCTTTACAGCCGTTTTTTAGGTATTTGCAGGGATCCATACAAAGCATTGCTGTCATTGATCACAATAGAGAATCAAATTTATAAATAGGTGTACGGTATATCAAATTGTTCTGATGTAAAAATGAACCTCTTGAACATGGGTCGCCAACTTTTTTCTCAAGCTGAGAGCTACTTCTTTGTTACAGGTTAGTGCAAAGGGTTCCCTCGTTTGATATGTATTTCTAAACTAACAACCATGTATTTTTCCATTATCAACCATTTTTCAAAAAAGGGCTAGGGAGAAACTAAAAGCGCAAAAGACCCGTATGTGGCTCTAGAGCAAGTTTAGTGGGTTGAGAAGTCCAAATTTGTCGTGATTGCTAACTCGAGTCACCTGGAGCAATCACGTGGACGCCCTCTGGCCTTTCTTCCTTTTTAAGCACGCTACGCCCAGAACTCTTTGTTTGAGGATTACGTTTGTACCCTGTATGACTCTCCTGATTACCTGTTCCCTCTTGATCTGTTTACCTGATTCTGCCTGCCTCCGATCCGACCTGCTTCCGTCCCACGCTACGATCTTCTCTCCAGCCCCGGTAAACCTTCACGGCTTCGCTGCTGACGTCCGACAGCCATCGCGTCTCCCGCTAGCCCTGTACGCTTCCCTAAATAAAGAACTGTAACGAGCGCTCTGGGGTTTCCTGTTCTGTTCTGGTCCTTCTGACAGAATCCTCAGACCAGAATGGACCCCGCGTTCGTACATGTGCCCCCTGACGACTACGAAAGCCAGAACCAGCAGCGCATTGCCTCTTCCGAATGCAGTTCGGCAAGTCGCTTCCGATGTGGCGAATCTGGCTCAGCAAGTGAGTCAGCAACGGCTCGAGCTGGATCTGTTGGGTCAGGTCCGACAAGCCACTTCATCGGTGCCCATCACTGACAGCGATCCTTCGGCCTTTCCCAGTTCATTCGGTGCAGGATTTTCTGAGCCGCGAGTGGGCGCACCAGAGAAGTTTGGGGGAGATCCCGCTCAGATCCGCCCGTTCATAGTAAATTGTAGGTTAATATTTGACCTCCAGCCTAGCAAATTTGCTACTGAAAGAGCTAAGGTAGCGTTCGCCATTAATCATCTCACGGGAACGGCCGCCTACGAGAGGGGTGCCACGGCGTGCACGTCATTCAACCTTTTGGCTGAAGAGCTGACAAAGGTATTTGACTCGGGTTCTTCATCGGTCGACTCCTCCCGGTCGCTTCTAAACATTCGCCAGGGGTAGGCGCACTATAGCAGATTATGTGATTGATTTACGTACGCTTGCGGCGCAAAGCCACTGGAACAAAGAGGCGCTGGTCGACGCCTATTTACATAGTTTGGGTGACTATCTCAAAGACGAATTAGTGTCACACGCCACCTCGGGTACGTTAGATGAGGCGATTGAGTTAACCGCCCGGATTGACCGCCGGGTTCAGGCTAGACGACGAGAGCGGGGAGGTCTTAATCGTATCGTTACCCGCCCGTCTTCTGAAGTGGGTCCACCTCCATCTTTTCTACGATGGGGGTGACCGGGACCCGGGGGGTTCGGTCCGGGTCCCGGACAGAACCCACGGGTCCCGGACCGAACCCCCGGGTCCCGGACCGAACCCCCGGGTCCCGGTCACCCCCATCGTAGAAAAGATGGAGGTGGACCGGGTCTCTCTTTCCCCCGAGGAACGCCAGCAAAGGTTCATTGAACAATTATGTTTATACTGCGGTGGCAAGGGACATCGCGTGGCCACCTGTCCAGTAAAAGGCCAACGCTCGTCGGAAATTGGGGGCGTCCTATTGAGCTCAGCCCTCGTATCTGCTCCCAAAAACGCTAGACCCGTTATCCAGGCTTCTCTTTACCTCTCCGATTCTACTCAGACATTCCCGGTCCTGATTGACTCTGGCGCTGAGGTAAACATTCTCGATCTGTCCCTCGCCCGCAAATTAGGTATTTCTGTTAAGACACTCCCTAGTCCTATCTCGGCACAAACGTTAGATGGGCACTTGCTAGGCTCCGTTTCCCAAATAACGCTCCCCGTCGAATTGACTTTCCGGTAATCACAGAGAGAGGATTTGTTTTCACCTGCTGCACTCCCCCAGTCAACTTATAGTTCTTGGCCACCCCTGGTTGGTCCAACATAATCCACACTTTTATTGGCGTTCTGGCTCGATTTTGGAGTGGGGTATGGACTGCCATCAAACCTGCCTGCCAGATAGTTCAGTTTCCCCGAAGCCTCCACCTGACCTGTCCCAGGTTCCGGAGTGCTATCATCATTTACGGGAGGTTTTTAGCAAAGCTAAGGCCTCCTCCCTGCCACCCCATCAGCCTTATGACTGCGCAATTGATCTCCTGCCCGGGTCTACTCCCCCTCGGGGTCGGCTCTATTCCCTGTCGGCTCCCAAGAGGGAGGCCATGGACAAATACATATCAGATGCCCTGGCGGCCGGCATCATTCGACCTTCTTCTTCGCCAGCGAAAGCAGGGTTCTTCTTCGTTGGGAAGAAGGATGGATCCTTTCGACCTTGCATCGATTACCGGGGACTCAACGAAATTACAATAAAGAACCGTTACCCGTTACCATTACTTGCTTCTGCCTTTGAGGTACTTCAAGAGGCTACAATATTCACAAAACTTGATCTCCGTAACTGTTAGGGTTAATATTTTCGTAATAGGTTAAACTGGAGTGATCAGTAAGAGAGGAAAATGTAGTTTTAGAATTTATTCACTGCAGTGGGCAGACGGATTCAAAAAGTCTCACCGTCTCACAAGTTTCCCGCATTGCAATCGGGTTTTGTTCAAAAGCGTGCGCATGCGCAGAAAGTATCAATGACGTCACACATATGTCTACGGTTCAAAGTTCGCACATGCGCAGTAATAACAAACGACGTCATATATATCTTTCGGTTCAAAAATGGTACATAACAGCAGAAAACGAGTTGTAATATAAGTCAAGCTCATCAGGATTATTTGTAACATAGAAGACAGAAAAATACACAATTAACTAAATATGATTAGCTTTGACATTTCCCCCCTGTTGTGGATTTCGAAGGACATCAGTGATAATACCAGAGATTTTCAAGTTAACACATCATTAAGAAATACAACAGGTTAGTAGTTTCGTGGAGGGGCGAAAAACCTTCGTAAAGGAAAAAATTCCCCTCCTCCCACCTCATTTCCATGAGGTCGAGAGTGTTTCTTATGCTAGAAAACGTAGTAGTAGTAATGAGCGATGGTTAAAAACACAAAACAAAGAACCCTGCCTGTGCGTTGGTCTCCACAGGGCCTGGATGACTTGGTGAACGGGACTCGATTAGCTTACCCGCTCAGATCTTCGCGTGTGCAATGGGGAGGTTTCCCTTTAGGGATAAGTCCTTTTAGACAATGTTGTCTAAGTCCATTTAAATTTGGTGTATGGGAACTGATACCAATGTAACAAAGCAGTCCTCAAAGTCCAAAATTTTCAACATTACGATAGAAGAAATTGAACCTAATCTCGTTTCTTCCCTCAGTTGTTAGGATTCTCATTTTGGTACTTTTACGACCATTTCTCTAGATATCATTGTAGAATCTAATGCCTATTCTTTCGGAAGAATAGATTAGGGCACTATTGGCAGCTTTGATGCAGTTTTTCATGAGCATGGGCATCGTAAGGATCCCCACACCTCCTGGCGTGATGATGATGTGTTGCTTGTAGATGAGGTGACACCATCCAGTTGTCCACATTGGATTGCTCCTCTTTTCGGATCTGGCAAGTTAGCTTCTTCCCTGAGATGACAACAGCCTCCTGCGTCGAGCGGACGTGTGTAGGAGACACAGTTGATGGCGCGAGTGCTAGCACACTCCCCAGAGTCCTGACCGCTGTCCTTGGAAAGAAGTTATGTTGGACACTCCCTGGGCTAACAGAACTCCGTCATCTGATCAGCAGGAGTCACCTTCTCCTGTATGGATGAGAGAAGCATAAATCAATACCATAGAACTGAATATTCAGGGAAAGCTATAGATGGGGAAAAAAGGATAGTCAGGACTTAATTTTTTTTTTTTTATTAAATAAATTGTGCTATGCTATTTCTTCCCCCCTATTGAGACTTGATGGCTCAAAACAAATTAAAAAAAATTCATTTATAGATTTGTATTTTCTCAAGTTGTCTTTATATTTATTTTAAGTGAAAATCAAAATCCCCACTATAAGATGCCCTATCCATTTTGAGCGTTCTATCCCAAAATTCTAACTCGAAGATAAACAATTTATTTTTTAAATTGTCAGTTCTAAATTTCAAATTTTGCTTTTTCACTAAATCCAGTCACTGAATCAGTTTAACCATTATCCTTGTCAGAATCATTTACCCTGATTTGAGTGTTTTCTCTTTTGTAGATTGACCACATTCGAGAAAAAAATTGTATGCACTTTTTATTTGCATTTTCTTGATTTTCAATGTGTTATCTTGCTGTTGGCCATTCCTCTCGAGGCAGATGACCAGGATAGATTTTTAAATTGTCAATTTAACCCAAGAAAAGACGTTTTTATTGTTATGATTCACCCTTTGTTTTGCCTTTTGTAAAAATCATAACCTATATATGATCTTTTCAGTAAGTAAATTTGTTCAAAATAACAGTATTTTGCAAAGAAAGCAGGTAATTCACGTTCAAAGTGAATGATTTTGCCAAAAATGAAAAATACCATCCAAAAATGTTCTCAATGTGGGCGATAATCTAATGGTAAACGGTTATTTTAATTGATTTTTGTTAATCAATTTGACAAACATTGTAAAAAAATTTTTTTTTTTATATTACAACATTTCTTTTGTGTAAAATTTTTCTATCCGTCCAAATTTCGTAATTTGAATCTCAAAAAACAGTTATATGGAGAGCTTATTCAGAAGACAATTTTTCATCAATTTCGGAAAAAACTAGGTTTTAACTTATTTTTTACTGAATGTCTCAATTTCCCCCCTGAGTTAAAACCTAAGTTCACAATCTATGAATAGGAGTGAAATCAGACACATTTATAAATTTGCAAGATGAATTTATCAATCTTCCTCAAATACATTTACACTTTGTATTAACAAGACTCTATATAACTTCAAGCAGACGCATTCTTGAATGTTGTTGTCTTTCAGTCTTTTGATTTGCTTACTCCACATCACATTCACCATTTGAATGTTGCTTTTGGCCCATCAAAAATAGTTTTTCAAAAATGTGTCCATGTCAAACACAAAATGACTTTATTGACTTTTTTGTCAATTTCACTGGTAACGACTGCTGTCTGAAAAGCAGTTGGGATGTGCCCCATCACTCCCTTGATGTCGTTGTTGATGAGCGTAGCTGGGATGTGCTCCATCTCACTCCCTTGGCCTCGCTGTTGATAAGCGGCGCAGATAATGGATGACTGATGTCTGTGGCTCTTTCAGCAAATGATTTTTGTCCATGATTTCTTTTTGACAGGGTGGTATGTCCTTTGAAGAGTAAATGGCCTTTCAAAAAGAAAAGAAAGAGTCTTTTTGTGGAATTCACTGGCACTTAAGAGTCTCGCTAATTCCATTGTGCTTACGTACTGGGATTTTTTTAGTAAATTGGCCGGATTATTCAATGTCTTAAATTTTTCTCTAAATTTAAGTACTAGTAGACGTTATCTTAGTTTAATCAATTTCTATTCATTTATTTCCCATGCAATTATTCTTAAATTAGCCCGATATGTCTCGAAATCAACTAATCCGTTATTTCCTATGGCCCTCTTCAAGATTGATCAGTTTCTCATTGTCTTCTAAAAATGCTCTTCCATAGAAACCGTTTCCTTTTTTTAACTTAACCAAAAGTCAGTATTTGTTACACATTTGTTTATCATTTGTCAATCGTAACACTCATTCTAAAAAAATTCAGTGTGTAATCAATTGTCCTCCCAATTTCCTTTGGGCTAAATTTGTCAAAATTCCAAATTCTCACACTAAACATCAGAAATCTCAAAAGATCAACAAAAAATTCTCAAAAAAATGCCAAATCGAACTTAATGTCATAACTTCTCTAATTGTATTTTCTTCTCTCTGTAACCATAATCAATCTTTTATTGATTCAATATAGAGCCATACATACTTGTCACTTATGAATTATCTTGTTGAGTTGTATTTATTTTGTTTATTCATTATCTTTTATTTTGCGCAACAATCTTTGTTTCTACGCACTAGTCTTCGTTCTAAGCATCCTTTCGAGATCCCTTGTGATTAAAGCTAAACAAATTAACGATCTGGTCCGACTTAATACTTGTTTCTTTTTTTTCCTGTTTAAAAAAAGAAAAAAATAGATTCAGTGACTGAAATAGCTTCAGCTACGTTATGATTTCTAGTCTCCAATTCTTCTTTTCTGTGTTAATTTGTCGTCATTTTCAAACTTCCTTCAAAATTTTAATTATTTGAAATGGTTCAAATGACCTATTGAGAGTAATCTATTATTGAATACGAGAACAACTAAGGAAATAACCTTTACATATTACGCCTCTTTTGAATTTGTCCATTTACGAACGAGAAGATGAACACTAAAATTATGGACGTTTTTCCAGTCATCTTCATTGCTTTTTTTCGTCCCTGCTTTATCAGGAGCAAAACTACATGTCTTAAAGTTATTACCCTTTTGCTATTCGCATATTCAACAAGAAATGATTAGTTCTGTTACTCAAATATTCTTTCTTTTTAAACTATTCTGTATAGTTATCTTGTATTATACACTCATTGTTTTCATTTCCCCACGTCATTTATGCTGGGGACGCAACTTTTTTCCCTTTAAATTGTCATTATCATTTAGTTACTCTTTAACAAAGATTTAACACATTACAAGCCTAATCGTTAATTTGGTTTTGTTATACGAGTTTTATTTTCCTGCACGCCGATCTTAGCTAACGAGATCTCATCGCTTCGAGATTACGTCATTGTTGTTGGTAATTCTTGTCGAGTGAAGGTCAGTCTTTTTATTAGACAAACGGCTTTTTTCCTTGTTCAATTCATCAAAGAGAGCTTGCTTTTACGGCTCATTTGGTTTGATGATTGATATCACGAATTATGTTGTACTAAGATGTTAAAGAGAGAAGTACAGAAAGTAGAAAAATGGAAAAAAGACAAGCCTGTTATTTGCAATTACCATCAACAAATGCAGAAAATAAATTAATAATTTGATGATCAAAACTGAATGAATACGCAGATATCTTTGTATCACTTAATTTCAGGGGTTATTAGATCTCTCCCAAGATCTATAAATCTTTTAGCAAGCTAGTAAAGGGAATTCAAAATCCCTATCATATTATCATTATTGATAGTTCAGTATTAAAATTGTTTCATATATATATTATATATGTGTGTGCAGCACGGTGGCGCATTGGCCAGCACGTGTGCGGCATTACTAAGGACCTGGGAACAGGTGTGTGTGTTCCAAGCCAGCCACTGGGCTCCTGTGCGGAGCTTGCATGCTCATTGTTTCCGTTAGTTTCCTCCGGCTATCCGGATCACTTACCTCTTTCAAAAACATGCATTTCAGGTGGACTGGCTGGTCCAAATTGTCCCTACGTGTGAATGAGCTAGTGAACTGTGTATCTTTGTGTGCCCTGCAATTGGCTTGCAATCAGTTCAGGGTGTCCTCCAATCGCTGCTCGATGGTCGCTGTGATGGACTCCAACAAGATGAGATCTACTTGTCATAGTTATGGTTCATACCGGCCGAATATGAACACAAAACTTTTCTGGTTCTCACCTGTAACACCTTTATTGATGACATATTCCTTTAATATCATAAAAATTGGTTTTTCACTTACCATTGTTCATCACATGTAATATCTTCATCATGTTATTTGTGCTACCTTTCGCTGATCCCATTTTCTCCCATTTTCTCCTCAGCGGGTTGTTGAGTCCAAATGAGACAAGAACCAAAATTCTAGAACTCAAAACATTGTTAGTGCAACACTTTTGCTGTAAAATCAAACTTTACCTTAGGTCCTTTGTAGTGTTTTCATGATGGTTCCAACTATTTTTCTATAGTCTATAATATTTTCCATTATGGCAACGAAATAGTGTAGTGTTCGATAGTATATCTATGTTCATTTGCCTTCAATTAGATTTTCATCTTTTAAATAATTTTTGTTAATTTACACAAACCTCAATTGTATGTAACATCTTACGTGCAATTATTTTTGTGTAAATATTGTATCAATTATGACTATAACCTTATCTTCTCTGTTCCTTTACCTTACTTTGAAGATGGATTGTTATGCCAAATTTCATTGTCAGTCACAATATGTTAACCCATTTTGTAACTATGTCGGTAAAGGTATATTCTAATCTATTATAAATGGTTTGCATTTATTTAGTGTTTTTCAAGACCATGAGGAACCCCAAAAACACTAATGTGATGTTTTTCATACTTTTGTCTCAAGTTTTTCATATCCAATTTTCAGCGAATTATTTTTTTCTTTAAATAACTTTTCCCTTTTACATTCCTTCCTTCTCTTACTTGTATCCACTTGCTCTTTTCCTTAACGATTCACTTTCTTTACCCTTTTTTACTTCCTTCTACCAACTTTTATTTACTTGCAATATGCTTTCTTCTTTTTTCGCTCTGATCAGTCCACATCTTGTGTCTCTTCCTTTCCTCATCTTTTCTTTCCTTTCGTGAACTAATTCAGCCTTCAATCTGATCTTCGTGCCTACTTCCTTTAAAACCTTTCTTCAAAAACTTCGAACTTTCACTGTCCCTTCCACTCATAAATTTCACATCTGGATCATCTAACAACTTCCTATTGGTCTGACCCATTTTCTTCCTTTAACCAAAAAGAGAAAAACAAAAAAACAACAACCCTGGTTTCATAAAAAGTTAATTAACCAAATAGAATTTTCTTTCTATTCTAGTAATCCTTGATTTATATATATATAAAAAAAAAATATTCAAAGTTGAGAATACACAAACCCAAATACATAAAAAAAAATCAAGAAACAAAAAAAAATTCATCGAATAAAAACATTTTTTTTTATTGTTTTGTATTAATTTGGCAATAACTTTTATCCATTCCAATTTGCTCAATTTGATACTTCCCCCGTCTTTACAGTCCTTAATTTTCTAATTTAGAACTGAAAACCGGAATATTCTATCTTTATTTTTGTTATTGTATCTTTAGTAAGTGTTATTCTGGCATTAACTCATTTAATGCATCTAAAATAACTCAAACATAAGTTTTCTAAACTTAGCACACCTAAATTTATCGTTTTCCAATTGAAAAAAAACAAAAAAATTCGGACCGAAATTTTTTTTTATTGGAACTCCTTAGGCCCGCAGGCGTTATGTTGTACACCGTTAGCGTCAAATGCCGATTTCCCAAAAAACGAACGTTTTCGATTCCTAACGCGATGTGCTCTCGGTTCCACCCAAAAACAACATTTTTTAAACGGTCTTACTCTTAAAAAAAACCTTTCTCTCGTTGCAATGTGCACTTCGCTTCCTTTTTTTTTCCTTTTAAAAATGCGCGCGCTCTCTCGTTTGCGGCAATAATCTTCGTATTTTTCTATATATTTTTTTTCTTTTCAGTTACGTGGGCCGATTAAAAAGCTAGCTCAAACATATAAGACAAGAAGAATAAGAATATAGGAAAGAATACAAACATTTACACATTGAACAAACATAAAACATTTGACAAGACAGAGTGGGCCCACAAAAAATTAGTTTAATTTTAGACCGTGTACACTTTTTTATGAAGCCATGCAGTTTCCTTAAACCTTATTATATTTTATATAACCACAGAGGGATCCGTCCTTTTTTTGAAAAACGACAATGGGAAAAGTGGGGGGGTCGTTTCAGTACCCCCTCCCCCTTACTTTTCTTTCCCATTCTACCGACCCCACCGCGGGGTTAGTGTCGACATTTCCGTCCCGAGGCAATCAATCCATTCCGTCTCAAACAAAAAGTTCGAGTATTTAAAATACTTCGTATTTTATTCTGATTCCTTTTGGGTATTTACTTAGCTAAGGTTTTGTAATGGCTTCTCAAGCCCACGTATGGCGCCCGTCCAACACTATGATCTCTCTCTGTGGCCAATTCAACTTTATCTTTTTATAAAAATGGCTTCGTTCTTAGAATTATTCCAAATTTTTATATTACAAATGCATCTCTTACCGATCACTTCATCCTGGTTCGTTGACGGTGACGCGGACTTTGAAGGGTTTCCTTTGTTCTAGACCACGCGGTAGAATTGATTGTTTTTTTTTTTTTTCGTTTTCAACTTCAAAATACTAAGTACCGTCCCGGGTTTCGGCACCAAAAATGTTAGGGTTAATATTTTCGTAATAGGTTAAACTGGAGTGATCAGTAAGAGAGGCAAATGTAGTTTTAGAATTTATTCACTGCAGTGGGCAGACGGATTCAAAAAGTCTCACCGTCTCACAAGTTTCCCGCGTTGCAACCGGGTTTTGTTCAAAAGCGTGCGCATGCGCAGAAAGTATCAATGACGTCACACATACGTCTACAGTTCAAAGTTCGCACATGCGCAGTAATAACAAACGACGTCATATATATCTTTCGGTTCAAAAATGGTACATAACAGCAGAAAACGAGTTGTAATATAAGTCAAGCTCATCAGGATTATTTGTAACATAGAAGACAGAGAAATACACAATTAACTAAATATGATTAGCTTTGACAGTAACGCCTACCATTTGGTCCGAATCCGGGAGGTAGACGAATGGAAGACGGCATTCAACACCCCCACCGGCCACTACGAATACCTGGTAATGCCGTTCGGGTTAACCAACGTTCCTGCTGTCTTCCAAGCTCTGATTAATGACGTGTTACGAGATGTCCTGAACCGTTTTGTTTTTGTATACCTGGATGACATCCTAATCTTTTCCAAGTCCCAAGAGGAACATCAGAAACACGTCCAGCTCGTCCTCCGTCGCCTCTTGGAGAACTCCCTGTTTGTCAAAGCCAAGAAATGTGAGTTCCACTCCAAGGTTGTGCCATTCTTGGGCTACATAATAACCGAGGGGAAGCTAGAGATGGATCCATCCAAAGTATCATCTGTCACTTCCTGGCCCGTTCCAGAGAATCGTAAGAAGCTCCAGCAATTTCTTGGTTTCGCCAATTTCTATAGAAGGTTCATCCGTAATAACAGTTTAGTGGCGGCTCCCCTCACAGCTCTTACCAGCCCCAAGGACACTTTCCGGTGGTCCCCCGCAGCGGATGAGGCCTTCAATAAACTTAAAACTTGTTTTTCCACGGCCCCTATTCTTCAGTTACCAGACCCCGCACGGCAACTTGTGGTTGAAGTGGACGCGTCGGATGTGGGTGTTGGCGCTGTCCTGTCCCAGAGATCTTCAAAGGACCAGAAGATGCACCCGTGCGCCTTCTTCTCTCAGCGGCTATCCCCGGCTGAGCGCAACTACGATGTGCGGGATCGTGAGTTGCTGGCCATTAAGTTAGCACTAGAAGAGTGGTGGCACTGGCTGGAGGGGGTGACTGTGCCGTTTATTGTCTGGACTGACCACAAGAATTTAGAATACATCCGTTCGGCCAAGCGACTAAACCCACGACAGTCGCGTTGGTCCCGACGCCCTCTCTAGACAGTTCCAGAAACCCGAGGACCAATCCCAGGGTCCTGCTACCATTCTCCCAGCATCATGCATGGTTGCAACCGTCACATGGGACATAGAGAGGCGAGTACTTGAAGCACAACGAGACCAAGCCGGTCCCAGCTCCTGTCCCGATGGCCGATTATTTGTCCCAGAGCCCTTACGTTCGGAGGTCCTACAGTGGGGGCACGATTCCCACCTGTCTTGCCACCCAGGGACAGCGCAAACGCAAGGTTTTGTGTCACGACGTTTTTGGTGGCCTTCCATGACTAAAGACATAAATGATTACGTCCTGGCTTGTCAAGTCTGCGCCCAGAACAAGTCTTCTCACCAGCGTCCGGCCGGTCTACTGCATCCCCTACCGATCCCTCATCGACCATGGTCACATATCGCTATGGACTTTGTAACCGGGTGACCTGAATCCGAAGGTATGACTACCGTCCTGACCATAGTTGACCGGTTCAGTAAAATGGCAACCTTTGTGGCTCTACCCAAACTCCCCTCCGCTAAAGAAACCGCCCAGGCCGTTCAACAGAACGTGTTTCCCTACTGACATTGTCTCTGACCGGGGTCCTCAATTTTCATCAGGGGTTTTGGAGAGAATTCTGCCGTCTGCTGGGAGCATCAGTCAGTCTCTCATCAGGGTTCCATCCCCAGTCCAATGGACAATCGGAACGAGACAAACAGGACTTGGAGACAGCACTGCGCTGCATGGTGTCTCGGGAACCGCTCTCATGGGCCAAGCACTCACTTTGGGTGGAGTATGCGCACAACTCCCTGGTCAGCTCGTCTACGGGAATCTCTCCTTTTCAGTGCGTGTATGGCTACCAACCTCCCCTGTTCCCCAGCCAAGAGGGAGAGGCTTCCTGCCCGTCTGCGACAGCAAACGCTCGGCGCTGCCGACGTATCTGGGCCCAAGCTATAACAGCACTCCTTCGAGCAGGCAGGTCCCATTCAACCGACGTCGAAGACCCGCTCCGGAATATCAGGTGGGCCAAAGGGTTTGGCTCTCCTCCACCGACCTACCGCTGAGAATGGAATCCAAGAAGCTGGCGCCTCGATTCCTTGGTCCATTCACTGTGGAGAAGATCATCAACTCCTCAGCGTTCCGTCTCCGCCTGCCAAGATCAATGAGGGTTCATCCCACCTTTCATGTTTCCAGGATTAAGCCCGTCCACCAGATCCTATTGGCACCTGAGACTCCTCCTCCTCCGGCCCCACGCATGCTGGATGGGGAACCGGTCTACACTGTTTGTCGCCTGCTCCGCTCCCGACGCAGAGGACGTGGATTCCAATACCTGGTCGACTGGGAGGGATATGGCCCGGAAGAGAGGTCGTGGATCCCCACCCGGCAGATCCTGGACCGTTCCCTCGTGAGAGAGTTCCACCAACGACACCCGGATCAACCAGCACCGCGCCGTGGTCGTTCCTGAGGGCCTTCTGCACGGTCTCCTCCGGACCCACCCTCTGCCGCCCCTTCGGATGCTGATGAGGGGGCTTCTGTCCATTCGGAGGAATTTTAGGTACTGTATTGTTTTGACTCTGTTTTTTGTTAAGTTTTGTTTTTTCAGTTTCCTTGTGTCTCATCACTGATCGTTGGATTGTTTATTCCTTTTTTTGGGTTGTTAGAGGCTTGTCGGTGGATTCGGTGACTGCCAAGGACTTGCCTTGGTTCCCTCTGGGTGACGTATTGGATTATTATTTTTTGCCTGTTTGGATTACTTTTGACTTCTGGTTTTTGCCCTTGGAATACCTGAGGGTCCCACGCTACGATCTTCTCTCCAGCCCCGGTAAACTTCGCACCATCCGTGTGGCGCCAGCTGCAGCTCATTGACAGAATGGCTTTCTGTCTATTTAAGCTCAGTGCTCTCACTCTTCGTTTGTCAGTCCGTCAACCAACTTCTGCCCCTCAAGACGTGGGTTTTGACTCGGTCCTGTTTCCTGTTGGTATTTCCTGTCTGGTATGGTTCCTGTTTATTTTGTCCTGTTTAATATCAGTTTCCAGTTTCGTTCCCGTCTTGTTCTTCCTGTTTAATTTTGATATCCTGTTTTTATATCAATCCTGTTTAATATTGGTTTCCAGTTTTAGTTTGTCCTGTTTAATTTCGATATCCTGTTTTGATATCAATCCTGTTGGTCCGGTCCTGTCCGATATCGACCCCATCTGTCCGATATCTGCTCGAGCAACAGGTATTGATCTCGTCGGCCTCTGGCTTCCTATCATTCCACGCCAGACTGCTGCCTAACGTGCATGACTCCCCATTTCCCGTAAAATAAAAGGCTTGTTTGAGAAACGTCACGCATTTGGGTCCTGATCCAGTTCTGGTTCTTGACAAAGGGATTACTGTATATAAAAACCAGGCTAGTTTTTAAAGGAACTGATTGTGTATTGAAGATAGTCACGTCAATTATTTTTCATGCCAGTTAGAAATCAAAATTCCTAGAAAATGACAATGACTCATCACTAATGAACTATTTTAAGTGTTTTGTGCGTTGTTTGGGTTGTCCTTAGAAAGATAAAGGTTAAATATTTTCTGTATTATGTATGTGTTAACTATGTCCGACTGAGTTCAATGAGCCCTTATGCTTATTTTCTACTGCGCTTATCTGCTTTTATCTTACTATTGGCAGCACTGTTCGGGGCGGAACCCGTGAAGTAAAAGGAATGAGGGGTAGAGGGGATGTTGGAGAGTGATCTCATGCCTGCCCCCGCAGGTTTTTGTTAAGTTTTATTTGTTTATTTGTTATTTGTTGGGTTGCATGAAAATGGTGAAAGTAAGAAAAAGGCCTTTTTTAAGTAAAGTCAAAACCCTCAAGATGATGGAAAAAGAAGAGGTTATTCAAACATGTCTAAAAAATGCACATACATGCAGACGCATCATGAATAAACTGGCTGAGGCTGGAATGATGAAACAAGCCAGCAGATGGCGGCATGGAGTAAATCCCGCACAGCTCCTTTAAGGACCAGTGTGCGGGTTACCAAGGGGTTCCTAGGGGGCTACCGGCGGGCACCAAATTGGTGACCCCTGCTCCAGATGCTTAAGAAATCGATTCTGTGTTCCTCTCCGGTTAACAAACAAGCACACGCAAACTACTTCGAAATCGGACGCAACATTTTTTGTTTTTAGCCCATTGCTCTCAGTGCGACCTTCATCGATTTCTTGTCCCCGACTTGGTTCCGGCGAAGCGCTAATGACATTGGTCAATAAAAGGCATGAAGTGGAAGTTCTCTCCCGCCTGCGGGCTTCCTTAAAAATAGTCCATCTATGGCACTCCTAGCCCTCCGCTTTAGTACGTTTTGGTCTTTTCAACCCGACCCAGCCGGCGTCCATTCAGAAAACGAGTTGGGCTTGAGATAAACCCAGCGAGCTGCCTGTTTACTCTCTGGGAATGTGCTGCATGAGGGAATTCTCATTTAAAATACATTTACAATAGCACTGCGATCCTATACACACAAAACTTCAGAACCAAGACCACTGCTTGTGTATCGACCGGACTTTCAAAGTCCGCCTGCTGACATCTTTTTAAAGCTGTTCAATGGAGCAGAAATCATATTTCAGTCCTTTAATTTTGCAGTGTGGCATTATTTTTTTTTACATTTTGGAACGGTGTTTGTGTTCACACTATTTCATTCAAAGCAGGGGTAACCACCGTGGTAGACAATGAGTAGACAATCAAAATAAGGAGAGAAGACACCAATGTATTTTTACTTCCATGAAGGCGGAGGTAGAAGCCTTCCTATAAGGATGCAAACCCCTGTTCCAAGCCAACCCCTCCCCCTGGGAACAACTTATCTTTATTACATCTTCAATGTTAATAAAAGCAGTTCAGTCCTAAGGGTTGTAGAAATTAACCCCTTAACGACTGTTGAATGACAAATACAGTGTATGCGACTTTACGATGTCACCAGTCGCTGAAATAGGTCATTCCACACATCATTGTTAAGCTTAAACTCTTAGGATTCAAGACATGATTTCAAAATGTACTCATCAAAGACACACCAGTCTGAAACTATACTCAAAAACTATAAACGCGGGATATCTCGCCAATAAGTCCCCTGGTAGTCAGCAAATTAGATGATTCTCTGAAAACATGGACTCTTTACATCCAGGACCCTCCAGTAAATCAAAACCTGTAAAATATTCACTCCAAAACACACGATAATTCCAAAAGACAAAAAAAAAAAAATTCCGCCTGAAAGCTTTTCTGCATTGTTGGATGTTCCTTGTTGCAATCCGTCTGATTCACCACACAATACTCATTAACAAATGAACAAACCCGCAAACAAATTTTTAATATGGCAGTTAGCCCCTTTTGATTGACACCACTGTTGGCCAATCACAAGCTTATTTTTATGGTCAACAGCACGCATTAGCCTAAGGGGCCCTGAATTGATAAAACAGACATCGCCTCTTTTAGCCCTGAATATTTTTATCCAGTTGTAACCCATTCAATGGATAATTGACACATTAATTGGCCAATGAATTCAGAAAAGAACAGTACGCAGATGTACGGACTGTATTTAAATTAGATCCCTAAATAAATGTGTGTAACGCCACTCGTGATTCAGTTTTACGCACCGTTATTATGCGCAAGTGTGCACACTAGTGATAGATCCACGGAAAGAGAAGTCAAACATCTACTACTCTTTCAAAATGTCTAAGAAATTGGCCAAAGTAAAATACACAATGGTAGAGATTTTAGTTCTTCAAACTGGTCGTCTCCATATGGCCACTTTTGGAAACACCTAGACCTACCCTTAGCAAAATGTGTAAAATACAATGTTTAGTTTTTCAGATTGTGATCAAATTTGACTATGTTCCAGCTACGACTAACCTTTTGTCTCACCTATTTTCCATTGTCTCATTTGCAGGGATTCGATAGCCAAGAGAATAATCGCAAGAAAAAAAACCAATTCTATTTCTGCGTGTTCCAACTCAGGTTACTCAATGTTAGTAGCACTTGTCAAGTCAAGCCAAGTCACGTTTATTTGTATAGCCTTTAATAAAGAGTCTCAAAGGGCTGCACGGATCAAAGACTATTGCAAACTATTATTACAGACTATTTTGACACCATCCCCTCATCTAAAACCTACATGAGGGCAAATAATACACATATTATCAACATAAAATATAGGTTATTCATATGCCATAGAGTAGAAGTGTGTTTTAAGCTTGCAGAGACTATTTCAGTTTGGGACAAAACTTCAGAGTCTTACCTTTGAAAAGAGACCACAATTGTTCATATTCTCCAAACCGTTCAAGAACAGCATTCAATTTACTTTTGGGTACGTATTGGATTGGGCGAATTGCACCGAAACGATAAGGAGTTAAAGAATGGAAACATGATTGGTCAAAAGTGACAATGATGTCAATAGCACATACTATTCAAAACAATGCAAAATTGTCAGCTGCCTTCTTTGCAGGTGTCTGATAGTAAAAACAGAAGCAAAGGAACATACAGCAAGCAACTTATTTAACTGTGTGCCTTCTTCATATTTTGTGATAACGCTTTTTTTCCATTGTTTGTCATGATTACCGATATGCTTCACGTGTGCCCGCTCCTTTGTCGCCAACTGCCTCGGACTCTGGCTCTCTGTCTGTCATGTGGACCGGACCAGAACGGAGGCAGGAGGCAGGGAGGGAGAACTCATTTGCGTTAACGATTCGTACTTTTATTTAGCAAAATAAAAGTTGTCCAACACTCATGGGACAAAACGAAACAAGGCTTACAGACAATCAGACTCTTAGACTAGGAATACTAACAAAACAGGCTTTTACTCAAAATGTGCAATCACAGGTTTCCTCCGACTCAAACAAAACAGGACAGAGCAAAACAGAACAGAAAATGCAATGAACCAGCACCCGCAATACCCACAACCCACCCTTAAGTAGCACACACGCAAATTAGCTGATTTACTACAGCCGGTGCCAATGGGGCGGGGCCAGCCGGTCGCCACGGCGACCATGCTGGACACGACACTGTCCCTATTTAAACACACTCCTATCTCTCCCCTGTTGTCAGTCCGTCTGCGAACCTCAGTTTACAGTAGGCAAGCCTTTTTTTGACCCTGACTCCAACCTGTTTTTTGCTGCTGTCTGTCTCCCGGCTTCGACCCGTCTTTCACAACTGCTGCCCTGCGTTCGACCTTTTTTGTCCTCGACCTTGTCTACTCTCCTTTCCTGGCTTACCACTCGCTTATGACCCCGAGCACGTTTTTGCTCTCCTGTCCTGGCTACTGACCCGTTTTTCCGTTCCCGACACCGCCATTGCTCGCCACGGAAGTCCGACTTCCGCGTTCAGAGCGACCTGCTTCCCGTGCCCCGCAATCACCCGATTATGGGGGCAACCCTTTCCTTTATTCCAATAAAACTGAGAGAAACGTAACACAATTGGGTCCTGCCTCTGTTCTGGTCCTGACATTGTTACCATGTTTTTACTTCTCCCTTTAGCATCACTGCAAATTTTGGGATCCATAGTGAATAAATACAGTACAAAAGTTACAGTATTGTATCTCAATCACTTGCAAAGAGATTTTGAACTGAACAAAGAGAGATAAGGGCATTGTGGGAGAGAGTTCGGTACAATGGCATATCGGCACTTTCATGATGTTGTGATGCAAACCAAAATGAGGTCGATCAATAGCAGACAGGCATCTTAGATAGGTAACTTCTTATGGATACAGACACTGCAAAGTTAGAATTTCTGGCCACGTTCTTGTAGTAAAGATAAGGAGCCAATTTGTCTTTGCACTTATGAACTGTTTGCAGCCATTGTCTGTGACTAGTTTTTCCTTTTTTTTGCATGCTACCAAGCTGACATTTTATGTTTCTTTGCTAGTTATCCAGCTACATCTTTGTGTCCTTTCTAGCTAGACATCTAGTTTTGGGTCCGGCTGTATAGATGCCTTTTACTCTGTTTCGTTTTTCATTTTATTATGCTTGGTATTTTATTTTGTCTTTGTTTTGTTTCATTTTGACGTTTTATTTTATTTTATTTTTTTTATTTTTTATTTTTTAATTTTCTTTTGTTTTATTTGTTTTTTTGTTTGTTTATTTTGTTTTTGTAATTTTGTTTTGTTTATTTTACTGCAGCGGTTCATGCTAAATAAATAAATTAATAAATAATAATTCAGCTTATGCCAGTTTCACAGACTTAAACTGCTATCTCACAACTCACTGTCATTGTACCCGAGTGAGACCTTGTCTAGAGAAGGGACTGCACAATACACAAAGAGGTAAGTATTAGTTTCAGGAGCGAGCAGCAGCAAGTCAACTGCAGGAGAGAGAGTGGGAAAGGTGAGAGGAGAGAGAGTGGGAAAGGTGAGATGGCACAACATTCATTTGGACAGGTAACTTAAAATTAGTTTTACCTGGTTATATCAGTATTATTTCCCCCCCATTTTATTAACACTCCACTTATTGAAACATGAATATTTTGTTTGTTTGTTTGTTTGTACATGATTCAATTGTTTGTTTGTTTGTACATGATTCAAATTGAATCTTTTCATCCGGCGCCGTCACGAATGGCAGCCACTCCAGCAGCTCCCGTGTTATTTTCGATTGTTCTCGATTGTTCTCAGCTCAGGGATGCTGCTGGAAATGTGAATTTCCCTTCGGGGATGAACAAAGTATCTATCTATCTATCTATCTATCTACTCTTTTGGCTAGCTACCTAGCTCCCTTTTAGTTACATATTTACTTTTTCCCTATTTTGCTTGAAATATTCTCGATCCGGCGAAAATATTTTATATGGATGATGTGATATTTTACAAGATATTTTGTTGTTGTTCTTGTGCCCTTTTTGTGATGAAGGGTGTCACAAATAAACAGGACTCGACTTGACAATCTACCCATCCATCCATCCTGCTTATTTACTTAACTGCAACACTAGATAATTTCGCTGGGTGTCGCCCCAAAGCGTCCAATATTGCAGTAGAGCGTCGCCCTTCCACTGGCGTATTCCGCCTTCTCTCGTTCAGGCGTGTGCGCGCGGATAGAAAGTCAGCCTCGCTTTCCAGCTGAGTGCTTGCTCTCTCACACAGTGCTGCGCGTCCGTGCGTGCACGCGCCCGTCTACGTGTGTGTGCGTGTCGTCATTATTATCCACTCTGCTCCCCAGCTCGAGAATGGCCAGATTCACTCAGACTGAAACAAGAAGGCAGCAGCAGCATCACCAGCATTATTCTCCTCCTCCTCCTCCTCCTCCTCTTCCTCATCCTCCTCCTCCTCGGCAGCATCCCGCTCTACACTCCTCCTGCCTGCTCCCGAGTCTTGTACCAACGATCTGCAGCATCAGCGCGTGAAGCACGTCCAGAACCAGAACCCCATGAACGTCTCGGAACCCATTTCACTTCATCCTGACAGCAGCGCCATGAAGGACCAGGATGCAATTAAGCTGTTCATCGGGCAGATTCCACGCAACTTGGAGGAGAAGGACCTCAAGCCCCTCTTTGAACAGTTTGGCAAGATCCACGAACTCACAGTTCTCAAGGACCGCTACACCGGCATGCACAAAGGTAACTGCTTCACGATAGAAAAACATATTTGCAGCACTTTTTGTGTTCAAATCATTTTAAAGGAGGGGATGTTTCCGTTTCTGCACGTGACGTTGCGCTTTACGCACCGTTCCTACGTTTTACGCGCACGTTCCTTTCACAAGAGCGAGGAGTGATTTTATTTTATTAACCCTCCTCCTCCTCTTTTATTTTGAAGTGGGCAGAAGCGCTTGGAATAAGATACATTTTTTAAAAACCCCGTGCCATTTTCTCATCCTTTATTCATCTATTTGCATTCTTCTAAGGGACAGTGTGTATCATTGGACCACCAGATGTCGCTATATGGTGTCGTGCAGTGAACAGCAACCTTTTATGGTTAATGTGGGACCATATTCTCGCAGCCTGGTAGAATAATGACATTAATGATACTAACAATAACAAAAATAACAATGATTTTGCTAATAAAAAAATACACTTTTTTTTATACACAGAAGCCCAAAAGGGATATCCTATAGATGCCATAGGGAAAGGTATTAGATTTGATTTCATGATCACAGTACTTTTACTCAGGGTGCCATGTTGTACAATATTGTTTTGGTAGAACCTTTTCCCATTATGCCCCGTTACAACTTTGCACGACGTCGCAACCATGAGTGTGACAATGAGATGAAATCTAATGTCTTTTACTTTGTCATCTTAAATACTAGAGGTTCAACGATCAGGATTTAGCACTGGCACCACCGTGATCCGGGTTCAGTTCCTGTTGCTTTTCATTCTTGCTAAATCACAGTGATATATTAGCATAAATCCTCGGCATATGTTTTTTTTATCGTTCTTTGCGGCTTGATACCAAACGACCAAACGAGTGCTTGGAACAATACTATCTACATATACTCAAAGTGACCACAACACACCATTTTACTTCTCATTTTTGTTAAATTTAATCATGGAAATAGTTCAATCTTACGGTACAATGTGCAATATTTGACTCCTGAGATATATTGCTATATTGTGTAGTGCAAGAGCGACAAAAAATGTTAAAAGAGCCCTAAAACTGTTCAATATTGTCCTTATCATGAAACCAGACTGGAAGTCAATCAGCTTCCCTACACCTTTACTGCCATTTAAAGGCAAGGGGCGTTTGGTTTGTTATTTATTAAAAGAATCACTACCTTTTACAGAAAATACTGGCTTTTTGGACATTTTCACAAATCTATGGGGGGGCTGGATGAAATCATCGCCATAAACAATTTGAATAGTTAAACAATGGATAAAATACACAAAAAAAAAGGACCAGAACGGAAAGAGGACCCAATTGCATTATGTTTCTCACAAGTTTTACTAAAGGAAAGAGGAAGGGCTGCGCCCACGCTTCGACGTTCGCTAGGCGCGGGAAGCAAGTCGCTCTTGCACTCGGATTGTGATCCGGACACAGAAGTGGATCTTCCGTAGCGAGCAAAGGCAGTGTCAAGGACCGAAAAACAGGTCGATAACCAGGACAGGAGAGCAAAAACGTGGTCGAGGTTGTAAGCGAGTCGTAAGCCATGACAGGAGAGTAGACGTAGTTCGGGACATAAAAAGGTCGAAAGCGGGGACGGGAGAGTAGACGTGGTCAGGATCAAAAACGGGTCGAAACCGGGGGACGGACAGGAGCAAAAAACAGGTGCGAGTCAGGGTCGAAAAAGGTTTGCCTAGTGTTAACTGAGGTTCGCAGACCGACTGACAAAAGGGGACAGACAGGACTGGGTTCAACAGGACAGGGAGCGAATCAGAACCCACGGCGGGTGGCGTCAAAATGAGCGGTTAAAGCTGAGTCAAATCAGTCATCATGACAATTTTATAAGCATCTTTATATCACTTGTCAATGTTTTAAACATATTAAACGATTTGAGGTTTCTGTTTCTGCGTGTGACCATTTTTACCTTTTATGCACACATCTTTCAAGTGCGATGGATGATGTTCTTTTCTTTCCTTTTCTTTTCCTTTATCACACCTCTTATTTATCTGAACGCGCTCACAAGTGGGGCAGAGGAGCTTGGAAAAGGATACATTTTTAAAGAGCCAGTGCCATCTTTTCATTATTTATTCATCTATTTGCGTTCTTTAACATCATCCAACCCGCCATCTATAGCGGGGCTTCTAAAAAAAAAATCAGTTCAGAAGCCTGAAAGGAGATAGGGGGCGAATCCAACCCTCAAAGTGTGACAACGTGACTGATGTTTTCACTGAGGATGGGCCATTCTCACCCCTAGCGTCCCCTCTTCATCCCCCTACACCAGCATCACGGGTATAAATCCACACTGCTCTGCACTGTACACACTTGACAAGTTCCACCTTCCGTAATGAAGTTGGTTATCGAGGATGGGAGTAAATCACCTGAGAGGAGAGGTTCTGAGGGGGGTGTATGGAATGAGAGGCAGGGTTCTATTTCTTGGAGGAAAATTCTTATCCTTACACACAAAAGAGATCTGAGTTATTTCAACACCTAGAGAGTAAATGTCAATAGAAACTCGGTGAACAACAGTGTTAAGTACGTAGCTGAAAAAAAAGTAATTATTTACAGTTAATCGTGACAATTGGCCCCGCCCGTGTGGCGCCAGCCGCGGCTCGCTTACAGATTGGCTTTCCGTCTATTTAAGCTCAGTGCTCTCACTCTTCCTTTGTCAGGCCGTCAACGAACCTCTGTCCCGCAAGACGTGGGTTCTGACTCGGTCCTGTTTCCTGTTGGTATTTCCCGTCCGATATTGTTCCCGTTTATTTTGTCCTGTTTAATATTGGTTTCCAGTTTCTTTCCCGTCTATTTTGTCCCGTTTATCATTCGCTCCAGTTTTCGTTCCCGTCTAGTTTGTCCTGTTTAATTCGATATCCTGTTTTCTTATCAATACTGTCAGTCCCGTCCTGACCGGTATCGACCTTCTGTCCGATATCTGCTCGGGCAATTGGTTTTGATCTCTTCGGTCTCTGGCTTCCTGTCTTTCCACGCCAAACCGCTGCCTAACGTGCATGACTCCCCATTTTCCATAAAATAAAAGCTTGTGTGAGAAACGTCATGCATTTGGGTCCTGATCCTGTTCGGGTTCTTGACAAGCACATTCCCTTGAAATTAACTATCGGGTTACAAATTACTGTATACAGAGATCCCTCAGTTTTTACGGTGGACCAGAACCACCTGCAAAAAAGTGAAGCCTCCTAGTGTCAAATTTACCTCAAAATGATGTAATTACCGAGTATACAACTGTGACAAAATAACAATTATCGATTTACAAACAAAACATACTTGCAGTTGAATGGATGGTTTTATTGTCATTATACAAAGTAAAAAATTGAAGGGTTTCTCCTTTTAGTGTAAGAAAACAATTTAGATCGGCTGGCTAGCTGTGCGCTACAGTGGTATATTAGCTTCTTGGATTGAGCCAAGTCTCTGCGCTAATTAAAATACAAGTGTCCCAAATGTAGCAGCTTTCCATCAGTTATAGCTCCGGGTCATCTGTTTGATAGTTAGGGATCAGGCATTGCTAAAATACAGGCTTGGAAGGGGGGACTAAAGAGAGTTGTTAGTCTGGCTGTAGAAGTAGGCCCGACCAGAAGCCTTGCTATTGCCTTCCCCCGCCGCCTCAGTCACTTCACCAACCCTAAAACAATCCACGGAGCACCTGCTGGTGATCAGCGTTTCTTCGCGCTCTTCTGATTCCCGTGAGAGTCTGATTTAACTGATTAATTTATTTTCAATGTGAGGAGCCGCTAAAACTAGCGGTTGCGGTCGTTTCCAATTTGTTTTGATTCAGAAACTGCACACGCCTACCGTGGCTGTCTGACTGACAGCATAGACCGCCCTATCACGGTCGCACATGCATACAGTCACGCCCACCCAATACACACACACACACAAAATCTGCCCCCTAGAGTACTTACTGTGTGCTCTCTTTCCGAACCCAATGCACGATACGTTGATATCAATGACAATAAAGACAATTCCATTCAAAATCTGCAAGGAGAGAACCAGCGATAACCAAAGCTAAAATTTGCGAGGGGTCTCTGTATTTCAGTCTTCTGTGAAGACCTTTGGTGAAAAAAGCTACAAAGCAAGTGAAGCACGAGCCCCTCTAGCGGCATCCTATTGCGTGCCTTCCATCTCACGAAGTTCTTAGAGGACACGAGGACTCGGTCTCTCTGTGCATTTGCAATTCCAGGCACACTTTTCATTTATTCATTCATCGGCGTGTGATTGCGCGCTGGCGTGTGTGCAAACACGTCCACAAGTGTCATTGCCTCGCCTTGCGTAATGATTGCACTATTTAGCTGTCGAGTGATTGTAGCTCCGTTTCCAGCCGACTTCAGATCCTTAAGTGGGATTGCGTGGTGAGGGGAGCCAATAGCGCTTCAAGAAGAAAACTACGAATATTCTAGAGATTTGTAACCATTTATTGAGTTGGAATGTATGGAGGGGACACATCCCCACTAGTACTCAAGTCAAGTCATGTTTATTTGAATAGTCCTAATCACAAGAGGCTACATACAACCATTAAATCGTGCCCCTGATCTGAAACCTTCATCAGATCAACCCAAAAAAAACCCCAAAAACAAAACCCCAAAACCCAAAAGCACTGTGTGTGAAAGCATTTTTGTGTATAAGAGTATAATAACATGTGTGAGAGATTATAGTCGTGTGCATGTGAGAGTAAATTAGTGTTTGCGCACGGGCATGATTGTATATGTATTAGAGTATAGTTGTGCATATGTGAAAGTATAATGTTATATGTGAGAGCAAAAATGAAACTCTATAATACTGTATTTGCAGGAACAATATAATATTATGTGTGAGAGAGTATAGTAGTATGTGTGTCAAAGCATAGTAGTGTGTGTATGGTAGTATAAGAGTATATGTGAGAGATTATAGTTGTGTGCATGAGACTATAGATAGGCATGTGTGAATGTCTAATGCTATATGTGAGAGCATAAATGAGAATCTATAGTACTGTGTGTGTATCAGAGTATATTAGTATGTGTGAGAGATTATCGGAGTGTGCATGAGAGAGTATAGTAGTTTTTGCGCTTGGGTATGACTGTGTATACACTGTATGACGGTATAGTTTTGCTTGTGTGAAAGTATAATGGTTTTTGGAAGAGCAAAAATGGGAGTCCATAGTACTGTGTGTGCAGGAATAATGTAGTAGTATGTGTGTGAGAGTATATTATTATGTGTGTCAAAGCATAGTAGTGTGCATGAGAGAGCATAGTAGTGCATCTGCATGGGTATGACTGCGTATGTATGAGAGTACAGTTGTGCATGAGTGAAAGTATGATGTTATTTGGAAGAGCAAAAATGAGAGTCCATAGTACTGTGTGTGCAGGAATAATATAGTAGTATGTGTGTGAGAGTATAATAGTATGTGAGTCAAAGCATAGTCGTGTGTGTAGGGAGTATAAGAGCATTTGTGAGAGATTATAGTAGTGTGCATGATATAGTATCGTAGTGTTTGTGCATGAGTATGACTGCGTATGCCTGAGAGTATAGTTGTGTGTCTGAAAGTATAT
Organism: Urocampus carinirostris; assembly: GCF_059441175.1. Lineage (NCBI taxonomy): Eukaryota > Metazoa > Chordata > Actinopteri > Syngnathiformes > Syngnathidae > Urocampus > Urocampus carinirostris. Next base: position 3,182,129 of record NC_142360.1, read on the forward strand.
TGTTTTATGTGAGAGCTAAAATGAGAGTCTATCGTACTAACTGTGCGGGAAAAGTGTACTAGTATAATAGTTTGTGTGAGAGATTATAGTAGTGTGCATGTGAGAGTATATTAGTGTTTTTGTATGGGTACGACTACGTGACGTATGCATGAGAGTATAGTTGTGCATGCGTGCAAGTATGCTGTTATATTTCAGAGCAAAAATGAGAGTCTATAGCACTACTTGCTTGTTTGAAAGTATAATGTTATATGTAAGATCAAAAATGAGTCTAAAGTACTGTATGTGCAGGAACAATATAGTAGTATGTGTGTGAGAGTATAGTATTATGTGTGTCAAAGCATAGTAGTGTGCATGAGAGAGTATAGTAGTGTATCTGCTTGGGTATGACTGGGTATGTATGAGAGTACAGTTGTGCATGAGTGAAAGTATTATGTTATTTGGAGGAGCAAAAATGAGAGTCTATTGTACGGTGTGTGCAGGAATAATATAGTAGTATTTGTGTGAAAGCATAGTAGTATTTATGAGGGTAGAATTTGTAGTTACCGTTGGTGTTTTGTGACTTTATATGGTATAGAGGAGTAACGGGCGAATGCAGAATGGGGGAGCCGATGACAACAGAAGATTACAAACTAACTAAACATAAAGCTTCCATTTTGAAGATTGTCATGCTCACTCTTTGCTTTAAGCTTCTCCTCATATTTAATAACAGTCCTGATTGTCGATTGCTTCCAGCCATGCAACATAGCCAGGGTACCGCCTTCATTGTATTTCTTGATAATGGCAAACTTTGTTTCCAGGGTTATCATGTTTTTACTCCTTTATCGTCACGGCGATTCTTGGAACTCGGAAAATAAATTCAGTACAAAAAATACCGCCTTGTTCTAAATTACAAAGCACATGAGATTCTGAAATCTGAAGACGACGAGAAGGAAAGCTATTGTGGGAAGTAGTTCAGCCGATGACATATCAGTATTTTCATGCTGCCATGTTGCAAACCAATAGCTGACCAGCATTTTGTATCTTACAGACTCAACTCATCTTTGGGCACACAAAATCATTTGTTGTTGATGTCTTAAAGTCGGGAAAAGGCTGTAATGAGGGGCGGAAAAATATCTCATTCCACACTGTAAAGAGGAAACGTTGTAAGGCGGGGAAACATGTCAATCACTCTGGTTGACTGAGTTTATTTCAACCCTACTCCAAATAACCAAAGCCTTCTAATAATTCTTATAACATAGTAACAACATAGTGATAACATAACTTGCCTTTTGAAAAGCCTAACTAGTAGCCCTTCGCTCTTACTTACCTAAGGTTGGCGACCCTGTCGTACAATCTTTCATCGTCTTCTGAAAAGGAAACACTTGAAATCTATCTCTTGGTCTTTCGCCGAGTTTATCACTGTTATCAGGCATGACTGAGACTGCTATAAATTGCTGCGATCCCTGCAAAATTCAACCCCTGGAGGCAATTGGACTTTGCTGAATTAAATTTAAGTCTATCACGAGTAGACCCCAAAAAAAAAGCCTAGTCAAAAAAGAGACAGGAAGTCGGATATTTTTTGGTTTCAAGCAACAATTTTGTTTTATTGTGCGGGCCTTTCAAAAATGAGACTGACCTTAGAGATTTTTTCCCATTTCTATGAAATTCAAACCGCTAAAATTACAAAGAAATCCGAGGCTAAATTGTGATATTTTTGTTTTTATTGTTGCATAAGGGGTGCGTGGCATCACATCTCTTTTGTAAAGAAAAGTGATGTAACTCAAATTCACGAGCCTAGTTTTGTGAAGTTGGAAAAAAAACATCTTTTAAAATCTAGTTGAATTTGAAACTTTAAAAATGTGAATTTTTATAACACATTCCATCCTATTTTAACTACTTAACATCCATCCGTCCATCCATTATCTGCACCGCTTATCCTCAGTAGAGTCGCTGGGGTGCTGGAGCCCATCCCAGCTATCTTTGGGCAGTGGGCAGGGGACACCCTGAACTGGTTGCCAGCCAATCGCAGGGCACACAGGGACAAACAATTCCCTCGCTCATTCACACGTAGGGACAATTTGAACCGACCAATTAACCTGAAATGCATTGTTTTTTGTTGGAATGTGGGAAACCCACGCAAGCACGGGGAGAGCACAAAAACTCCACACAGGAGGTTCGACCTCATGACCTCAGATCTGTGCCGCACACGCGCTGACCACTGCGCTGCCGTTTAAAGTATACTTGGCTGGAATATAGCTTTATAGTGTGCTATGGAAAACCTAATGTGTAAGATAATGAGTTCCTAACCCCCGGTCCCTTGGATAAAAACATTAAAATAAAAAGAAAGTTGTGTATATTAGTTACTACATACGCATAATATATGTGTATATGATTAAATGGTAATTTAATTTACTTGAGCTGGTACAGTGGAGTAGTGTATAGGTAAAGGAGATGGTATATTGATAAAATCTAAAATGATTTTAAAATCTGTGTAGTCACATGTTATGAGTGATTACTTTTGGCCCTTTCTATGTCTGGCAATATCTACTATAAATATGTGTTACGACAATTTAATAACAGTCCAAAATGAAAATTGGTAATGAATTAGAGACTATGGGCCTGTGTGGTAGATGTTGAATAAATTTCTGTCCATGTTTTTACTCACTTCTTTTTATCTCGCATAAATCGAACGGTAAACACTTCGATTCAAAATGCTAACACTTCCTCTCCACTCTGCTCTGCCTCAGTCTGTGGCATTTCTTGCCTGTGATTGGACCATTGCCTCACGTGGATGCCTGTGACATACCATTGTCTATGAGATAATCCTTTTTAGGAAGGTGCTGCCACCTACTTTGATTGAAATTCCCTAATATCGCCGCAAAGCCCATCTTCTCTTCTTACAGAGACCGTTAAAATTTTCTCTTTAGCCCAATGGTTGCAGTTAAGGTAATTCAAATAGCACTTGTAACACGGGGGCGCAGGTGCTCCCATGGTAATAAGAGCGTTAATATAGGAATTGTTCTAGTAATGTTGGGTAAGTATCTAGCACTTGTAACAAATACCCTTATGATTGATATATTTGCTACTGTGTTATGTGCTGTTTTAGCGCATTTGCTGCAGACATGATTTTGATATTATTAGCTAACTAACTTGTACTTGTAACGGATAACAATTCACAATTGTTAGTGTATTTGAGCTAGCCAAATGCGTGATTCTGTAACATAAATTGTTTAGATACTATCAGCTAAGTAACTTAAACTTGTACAAGATAACAATTTATTATTGCTGGATTTCCATGTGTGTGAATTATGCACTTTTTTAGCTAGCTTAACATGTTATTTTGTAACAGGAATAGCTTCTGTAATATTTGCTAAATATCTAGCATTTGTACTGGATGGCAATTTATGTTTTATGAAATAGCTAGTTTGTTTTAGCTAGCTAAATGTGTGCTTTTGTAACGGAAAAAGTTTTAATACCATTAGCTATAGAATTAAACTTGTACAAGCTAACACTTTACCATTGCTGGATTTGCTTGTGAACGTTGTGTGCTGTTTTAGCTTGCCTAATGAGTGCCTTTTCTAACGAACGGCTTTTGTAATATTAGCTGAATATCTAGCACTTGTAATGGATGACAATTTATATTTGATGAACTTGCTAGTTTGTTTTAGCTAGCTAAATGCGTGCTTTTGTAACAAAAATAGTTTTAAAAGTATTAGCTACAAACTTTAACTTGTAAGAGCTCACACTTTACCATTGCTGGATTTCCATGTGTTTGTGTTATGCATTTTTAGCTAGCTGAAATCATTATTTTGTAACATGGATAGTTTTCGTAATGTTAGCTAAATATCAAGCACTTGTAACGGGATCACAATATACTTTTGGTGAATTTGTTGGCGTGTTTGAGCTAGCTAAATGTGTGATTTTGTAACAATGAATCATTTTAGTAAATATAACTAAGTAACCAGCGCTTTTAAAAAAATAAATGCATTTAATGCAGTATTCTAGGAAAATAAAACAGCTAATAAAAACAATTGTGTTCAGACCAATTAATAGTGGTTTGTTTTTCATAAAATCTCTTCAGTTGACTTTAAGTAATAGAAATCAATGAACTTGGTTTAATTTTCTACAAAAGTAATACAGTGGGACCTCTCTACATTGCGGTTCGACGTTCGCGGCTTCAGAGCTTCGCGGTCTGTAACGGTTAAAAAAAAAAAAAAAATATATATTTTTTTTTGAAGGGGCGTCGCTACGTCGCAGATTTTCACTTTTAGCGGGTGGTTTTGGTCCCCAATTACCAGGTCTAAAAATAATAATTAAAAAAACAACAACATTTTTTAAATTATTATTAGCTGACATTATGAAAACTATCCATGTTACGAAATAATGCATTCAGCTAGCTTTTCATTTTTTGCGGGTTTTTTCGGCGGAACGTCAGCGGACGCGGGATAAGGCGGCCCGCTTGTCCGACGACCCCAGTAGCGCGGCGCGAGACAGGCGGCCGTCCGCGCGCAGCGGGCGGAAGGCAGCGGACGAAAGGCAGCGGACGTGCGCGGGCCCCCTGTAACTGTATCGATGTCGTGCTTATCGCACCCGACAGTACCCGCGCCGCGGGTTAGGGGCTCGCTCGCGGGAGCGACCGAACGGCACCCGCAGTGTGGCGCATGTAAAAACCCTGTCGTGAATATGTCTCCGATCGTCCCGGGAGGACGTAAAATCGCCCAGTGGTACGACTCTTAGCGGTGGATCACTCGGGTCGTGCGTCGATGAAGAACGCAGCAAGCTGCGAGAACTAAAGTGATTTGCAGCTAATAAGGATACCCTAATAAGGATAAGCGGTGCAGATAATGAGATGAGATGAGATTTTTTTGTTTTGTTTTTCTTTTTGAAGGGTTGTCGCTACTTCGCAGATTTTAACTTTTTGCGGGTGGTTTTGTTCCCCATTAACCGGGTCTAAAAAATACTAATTAAAAAAAAAAAAAAATTTTTTTTTTTTTTTTTTGAAGGTGTGCCGCTACTTCGCGGATTTTCACTTATTGCGGGTGGTTTTGGTCCCCATAAACCGCGATAACCGAGGTCTTACTGTATACATAAAACATACAGTGTTAATACTAGTCAATGTCAGGACCAGAACGGAGACAGGACCCACTTGTGTTGCGTTTTCTCACAAGTTTTATTGGAAAAAAGAGAAAGGGTTGCGCCCACGATCCGGTTATTGCTGGAAGCAGGTCGCTCCGATACTCGGAACGCGAAAGTGGATCTACCGTGGCGAGCGATTGCGGTGTTGGGGACGAAAAACGGGTCAGTAGCTGGGACAGGAGAGCATAAACGTGGTCGGGGTCGGAAGCGAGTCGTAAGCCAGAATAGGAGAGAAGATGTGGTCTGGGACAAAAAGAGGTCGACAGCCGGGACAGGAGAGTAGACGTAGTCAGGATCAAAAACGGGTCGAGCCGGGGAACAGACGGGAGTAAAAAATGGGACAAGTGGGAGTCAGGGTCGAAAAAGGCTGACCAAAGGGGACGGACAGGACTGGGTACAAGTACTGATCGGGAGCCAATCAGAGCCAGCGGCAGTTGGCGCCAAAGGAGCAGGCACAGCTGAGTCACATCAGTAATCATGACATAACAATAGTTTGTTTTGAGGAAATTCCTGGGGGGTTACTCCACTTTACAAATTACAAATAAACACATTCAGTTTAATAATCTATAAAAAAACATACAATAGAAATGTGGTGTCAATGAGATATTATTGTCAGGAAATCTTCTGGATTGGGTAATAGAAATAAATGAATTTGGTTGAATATTCTACCAAAATAATAAAATATATGTTCAGTCTAGTTGATAATTGATTATTTTAAGAAATCTCTTGTGCTTACTAAGTAATAGAAATAAATGAATTTGAGTTGATGTTCTGCATGAATAACATCAATATTAAAAATAGCTTCCATTTGAAATGATATTAATGAGATAATTTAGTTTATTCTGCAAAAACAATATAAATAAGAAATGCCATGTTTGGACTCTGTAATAATAGATTATTTTTAGGAAATCCCTTGTGTTGTCATAATTACCGATGTGAATCACCTGTGCCCGCTCATTTGGCGCCAATCGCTGCGGGCTCTGATTGGCTCCCTGTCTCTATTTAAACCAAGTCCTGTCAATCCCCTGTTGTACGTCCGTCTGCAAACCTCTGTTGATACAAGGCAAGCCTTTTTTGACCCTGACTCTCGCCTATCCCGTACTTACTCTCGTTTCTCTCCGGCTATGACCCGTTTTGATGCCAACCACGTCTGCTCTCCCGTCCTGACCTACGATCCGTTTTTGATCCTGACCACGTCTGCTCTCCCGTCCCGGCTTACGACCCATTTCTGACCCCGACCACGTTTTTGCTCTTCTGTCCCGGCTATCGACGTGTTTTTTCCGTCCCTGACCCCGCCATCGCCCGCTACGGAAGATCCACTTCCGTATTCGGATCACAATCCGATTGCCAGAGCGACTTGCTTACCGCGTCCAGAGAGCATCGGATCGCGGGCGCTGCCTTTCCTCTTTCTTTCAATAAAATTGTGAGAAACTGTTACGCGATTGGGTCTACCATGTGTGCTGGTCGTGACATGTGTTGACTTCCACTTTAAGGAATAGATATAAAATAATGACAGCTGATGACAGCTGTTATATAATGCAATAAGAATCATCTCCACCACAATGGCAAATCAATCGCTACTTTTCGCTTACTCTTTCTAAATGCAAATCAAAGTAACTTTCTATTCTCTTGTAGGCTAATTGGGTTTGCATAAGCAACTTAGCGACCGACAATTCCCCACGTAATTAATGATCCGCGATAAATCGTCTACATCGCTTCTCCATTGGGTTTTTTTCAACTCAGTAAATGACAGTATTGTGTAAAATGGATTATACGGTATGGATCCCGGTAGAAATATCGGATCTCGCCTTCACCCATCAGCCATTTGCAGTTCTCAACTCCTGATTGGATTTTTTTCGTCTCGAGTGTGTTTTCTCCGGAGGTAATCCGCCAGGGAGAACACGGAATTAGTTTGTAAAGCGCGATAATAATGCATGGCCATAATAAGTTGACTCGGGAGGATTAGCAAATGTGCATTGTCTGAAGCGGCGTTCCCTGGAGTGTTCAGTCGGTTGCCTCCCTAAACAGTGGCTGCCTTCGCCAATTAAATATTCCGTCTAGTCTGCCTCCCTCCCCCCTTTCCTCTCATGATTAATTCTGCCCGCAAAGTCCGAGGCCTGCCAATTATTGTAGCCCGATTGGTATTAATAGGTAAAGGCTTTGCTCATGTAGAATACATCACAGACGCGGAGAAAACCTCTCCCTTCGGCTCCAATTATAATTGTCGGAGTGAGAGCTAAACGTCGGAGATTAATGACGATAAACATGTATGTGTACACGTCTTAGCAACATGTAGTGTTTTCCGAACTGTAAGGCTAAAAACCCCGAATTGGCCAGAAATTTGAAAGTGCGCCTTGTATACTGCAAAATACCATGGGTCTGATTGAAAATGTGTCCAAACGGTCTAGAATACTGGCAAGATTTGGTAACCTGAACATGTGTGAGGGCCGACTATTCAGCCTGGCAGTCTTTGAACACATTTATATATTCACCCTCTGTGAAGGGTTAGCTATCAGCGCTGCGACCTGGTAGCTCGCCTTTTGTCAGAACCGGAACGGGTGGAGGACCCAAATGTGTGAACTTTCTCACACAAGCTTTATTTTACGGGAATGGGGCAGTCATGCACTTTAACCCAAACGCCAGTGATTCGGCGATCGTTGGGCGTAAGATGTAAGGCAGGAGTCTGGCATGAAACTACAGGATGCCAGAGGCCGTGGAGATCGATGCCAATTGCACAAGCAGATATCAGACAGAAGGGGTCGATACCGGACAGGACGGGTCTGACAGGGTTGATATCAGGGACTGGAGACTGGAGTCCCACAACAAGCAGGACGTCAACGAACTTCTCACCCGCAAGACGTGTGTTTTGACTCTGTCCGGTATTGCTCCCGTCTGTCTCGTCCTGTCTGATATCTGACTCCAGTCTCCAGTATCGGGTATCGATCCCATCTACCTCGTCCTGTTTGTTATCTGACTCCAGTCTTCAGTATCTGGTATCGATCCCGTCTGTTTCGTCCTGTCTGCTTTCTTGCTACAATCTCCGGTATCCGGTATTGATTCCACCTGTCTCATCCTGTCCGATATCTTGCGCCAGTCTCCAGTATCCGGTGTCGATCCCGTCTGTCTCGTCCTGTCTGATATCTGACTCCAGTCTCCAGTATCTGGTAGCGATCCCATCTGTTTCGTCTTGTCTGATATCTGACTCCAGTCTCCAGTATCTGGTATCGATCCCGTCTGCCTGTCCGGCATTGACCCCGTCTGTCCGGTATCTGCTCGTGGATCTGGTATCGATCTCGTCGGCCTCTGGCTTCCTGTTTTTCCACGCCGGACTTCTGTCTTACTTCTTCCGCCCAGCGATCGCCGAATCATTGGTGTTTGTGATAACGCGCATGGCTGCCCCTTTCCTGTAAAAACAAGCTTGTGTGAAAACGTTACGCATCTGGGTCCAACTCCTGTTCTGGTTCTGACAAACATTTTAAAATGGTTCAATAATTCTTTTTTTATTCAGGAAAAATAGCCTTAGTTGAAAAAATATATGTATAAAAATAGTATACATGTTTTTAAAACTATATTTATCCTATTTTTTTCCGCATGAAATACGAAAAAAAAAGGTTTTTGCCTTTTTTTTGATTATTTGTTGAGCAAATTATTGATGTATCTATTATAGCAGAAGCTTTTTATTTTTTTTAATCTTTATTGCGCGTTCACACTGGATTGCCATGTCAAACGATGTTTACTATGTTGTTTTCGAGGACAATGACGACAATTGTATTCCATTCAGTTCGATTCAGGCTTAGTGGTGATCCTCAAACAAAAAGAGTCCAAAATGTGACCAAAATGTTACCTACGGTATCAAAAGATTATATCATTTTGCTATTTATTATAATGCAACAGATGATGAGAATTACGGTCTGATATGGCCGAGCTAATAGCTAATTTTCGGCACAGTAAACATAGTTTCATGACACACTAGTGCTGAGGATTTGGATCTAAAACAGACAGAAAAGGGAGAAACAAGAAGGAATAGAGATACCAAAGAAGCTAAACAGGCAATGCAGCAGCGCGATGGAGAGAGCCGGAAGGACAACATATAAACAGATAGGGCAGCATAATTTTTTTCTTTTCCCTGACAGACAAACTACTCTTGATAAGCGGTAAGACAGGCAGTTAGTTCAGATAAGCATGTGTACACCAGAGGCAAACAGACAAACCGGAAGGACACCGGGCGGGTCACTCGGCTAAGGTGAGCTACGAATGCTTTATAGCTAACGGTGACCTGGAGTGCACTGACAAACAAAGTGAATTAATTAGTGTGGAATGACTGCCAGAGCTTCAAGTCGCTTTGGGCTAATGCTAACAAAAAATGCTAATAAAATGCTAAGATGTGTATACAGTGAGATTTATTTTTCACAGTCTTGCTACTTCACTGACATGCATTCTGATAGGGTAAACAGTTAAAGATAATAATAATAATAATACATTTTTATTTCAGTACGCCTTTTAGAACCCAAGGTCTCTGTACACAGAATATAAAACCTCAATAAAAAAACAATAAAACAAACAAGAAATAAACAAATGAATCAAAACAAGTTACGGTTAAAACAGGGCAGGGTGAGGGAGGGGGCATATGAAGAAGTTTATTATGGATAGGCAAGTGTGAATAGTTGGTTTTAAAGTTGGGTTGCAGGAAAAGGTAGAGTTGAGTGTCATCCACAAAGGAGTTGAAAGAATTGTTGAATTAACGGATGATATGGCCTAGGGGGCAGGAGGTAGGTTATGAAGAGGAGAGAATCCAGCACAGAGCCCTGGGGCACACCTGTCGTGACTGGAGAGGGTAAGACGAAAAGGATTTGAGTAGTACGAATAGAATGCGGCCTGTGAGTTAGGACTGGAACCATTGGAGGGGGTGTGGGTTATGCCAATTGAAGAGAGTCTGCTAAGGAGAATAGGGTGAGAAATGGTATTAAAGGCCTGCACTTAGGACGAGGAGAATGAGAATTGAAAGTAAACATGAGTCCGCTGAAGTGAGGAGGTCGTTGGTGATTTTAATGGGTGCAGTTTCTGTGCTGAGGCATACCAGACTATAGGGTTCAAATAAACTGTTAGTAGTGAGGTGTGCACAAAGTTGGCAGGGTACTACTTTTTCAAGGATTTTCCAGATAAGAGATTTGTTGGAGTAGGGGTGTTAATAAAGTCTTAACATAGTTTTTTTCAGAATGGACGTGACAGCCGCAATTTTTAGGCTGAGATAGACAATACCTGTGGAAAGTGAAAAATTGATAATGGCAGAGATGAGGAGAAGCGCAGAAGGAAAGCAGGATTTGACAAGGGATGAAAGAATAGGGTCCAGCAGACATGTGAAGGGCTTGCATAGTTGGTTGGACTTATTTTTTACCTCTAATCTTGGTTTTCAATATGTACATGTACGTAAAACAGCTTACCAACAAACTTTCTTTTTTCATTCATTTCAAAATCTCTTGTGATTTGCGAGTCTGCGATACAATACTATACTCTTTATACTGTATTTATTCCTTATGGGCCACAAGGCTTGCAGTGATGCTAAAGAGAAAATTAATAACCTGATAAACATGGAAACAAAGCTGGTGATTATCAAGAAATACGAAAAAGGAACATGCATCAGAATATTGCTTCATCCATTTGACAAGCGTCATTAAGAAGAAGGAAGCGATTTGAGCTATGTAGTCTTCCTCTGCATCCACCCACTAACTGCATTGTACCACTTCAAATCAAATCACATCAAGAATGTGATATGTACATTTGTTAATAACGTTATTTCATCATATGCACGTCTATTACACATAACTATTACTTCCTACAAGTTATTTTGTTACTTAATGTTTTTATTTTGTCTAGAATGAATTAGCTTAGGTTTCTATTCCTTGCAATACGCAAATATTCATTTCAGAACGGATTAATGTTGTGTCCTGGGGGTCAACTGTATTAGGAATTACTAGGACCAACAGGAATTGAGTGAAAAAACCTTGTTATTTTCTTAAGTTTAGCAAATTTCCAATTTTTTTTGCCATTGCAGATTTTTTTTTCCAATAATTAAATGGCAAAGCAGATTTTCTCTAAAAATCCACCTTCTTTGAGATATGTGTCATTCACAGCACAGGCTTACATTCACCCTTTTTTAATTGTTATGTTTTTATTGTGAAAGGCAGCCCACGGAGAAGTTGGCTCAGAGGGAGGACAAAATTAAAAGTGGAATAAATATTTCATTAGATTATTCTATGATTTCATATGCTCCATCTTGGATGCAGTCGAAGGCAATATCTCTACTCCCTTTTCCCGAATGCATTAAAACGAGCCCGAATGTCGTGGACTCATATTGATAGTCCGAAACATGCCTGAGGGACAGCTAGGTTTATTTAAGACCGTCTTTATAGGCTACGTGTGCTTTAAGCTAGCCATCTGAGGACAGTATAATACAGATACAGTATGCAGATGCAGTGAACCCTCGTTTATCCGGGGAGGCTTACATCCAAAAAGAACCTGCGATGGGTGTAAAGGAACCTAAATCCAAAATATTTATGCAAATGTATACTTGATAGTTCAGGGTGTCATAGCTAAATGTCTTGGTGCCATGGAGAAAAAGCCCTTCTGTATCTTTTTTTACATAACATTTCAACTTCATAGCGTTCAACTATAAGGGGAATAAAGGGACAGTGTGTCAGGATATGGCACGCCACCTTCTCCCAGAGGGCGCCAACCGGGTGTGGAACTATACCCCGATCTCCAGATGCTTGTTCTAAATTATCCCAAAACCGCGTCAGGTCATTGCATTTATATTTTGGTCTTTGTTTCTGGTTTGGACATTGTCAGGTTTGATTTTGTTCGGACACGTTATTTGTTTTGTGACCCTTGTTTGTGTTTGTTACTCTGTCCCTGTTTTTGTTCTTAAATACTATCCTTATTATGAGTACCCCTGCCTCGGTTCCTGCTTCCCTTCACTTGGGTCCACTCAAAACAATAACAACAACATAATGCACATTATTTGACCACTAGATGTCACTGTATAGTGTATTGCAGGGGTGTCCAACCTTTTTCAAAATGAGAGCCATGTTTTGTTATTAATCAGTGCAAAGGGCACCCTGTTTGATATCCATTTCTAAAATAACACTTATCACTTTACAGCGGGACCTCGGTTATCGCGGTTAATGGGGACCAAAACCACCCTCAAAAAGTGAAAATCTGCGAATTAGCGACGCCCCTTCAAAAAAAAAGTAAATAAAAAAGATTTGAACCCACGCAGGAGGTTCCCACGACCTCAGAACTGTGCCGCACACGCGCTAACCACTGCCCCGCCATGCTGCCCGGCCTCAGCGCCGAGCCCCGACCTACCCGGCGAGTCCAGACGCCGAGGCGAAGGCCCTCGCGGCCTGAGTAGGAGACGTTGGGCGCCATCGCGGCCCGAGCGGGAGACGCCGCCCGGCTTGTCGCGGTGTCGTGCGTGTCGCGCCCGAAAGTACCTGCGCCGCGGGTTAGGGGCTCGCTCGCAGGAGCGACCAAACGGCACCCGCGGTGCGGCGCAAGTACAAAAAAAATTATCATTATTATTTTATTTTTTTAATCATTACATTTTTAGACCCGGTTAATGGGGACCAAAACCACCCGCTGAAAATCTGCGAAGTAGCGACGCCCCTTTTTTTTTTTTTTTTTTTTTTTTTTTTAACTATTACAGGTCGCGAAGCTTGCGTACGTTTCTCTCAGTTTTATTGGGAAGAAGGGAAAGGATTACACACATGATCCGGAGATCGCTGGTCGCGGGGAGCAGGTTGCTCAGATGCGGAAGTGGTATTTCTGTGGCTGTGTCGGGAGCAGAAAAAACAGGTCAGTAGCCGGGACAGGAAAGCAAAAACGTGGTCGAGATCAGAAAATGTATCGAAGCCGGGAAACAGCCAGAACAGGAGTGAGTCAGGGTCGAAAAACTTGCCTAGCGTGAACTGAAGTTCGCCGGCGGACTCACAGGTGACAGAAAGACGGGGGTTTGAAAAGTGACACGGAGCCAGCGTCTGAGGCAGTTGGCGCCAAAGGAGTGGGCACAGGTGCCTCGCATCAGTAATCATGACAAAGACCAGGTCTGTGGGCATCTAAGCTGTCTTTAGAGGGAACCTTTTTGGAGACCCCTGGTGGAGCAAACCGAAAATAAGTGTTAAAAAGCACAAAGAAAAATACAAACTACAGAGACTTAAGGTGACCAAAACACATCATTTTACTTTTCATTTTTGCGCCCAACCTTTCTGAGGTTTTGTGGTACCCTTAGCCGACAATTATATCATTATCATTTAAGTGAGGTTCATAGTATGTCAAATACTTGTGATTACTCAAAAAAATGCATCGTTTTTGATCGTTAATGTACTTTTGCTTGTTGTTGTAATCAGTTTTCTTAAATGAAGTTATTTTTACCCCTAGTAGGCGCTAGATTATAAACGCTACACAAGACATTTGTGAACAACTTGGCAATGAATATCTGGCGCTGGCAAGACGTTCAATGATGAATTTTTCCCCGACTCACCCATCAGTGTCTTTGTGTCACTTGGGGGGTTTTTATTTTATTTTAAATCAGCTCGCCTGATGTATTTTTCATGGGACAATCGCGTGCAAAAAAGGAAAGCACTTGCAGTTAGACTCATTTTCCCCGCTTGTGCCTTTCTGTCATTTACAGCGTGGTGAGCAGCGCGTGAAAAATAACCTCCCGCCACGTTTCCACAGCGTCTTATTAAAGGACAGCAAATTAATTCCGCCGTAGAGGATGCCCAGCTTGTCTTTATTTTCGGCGCTTCACTTATCTCATCCGAAGGTGGACTTGGCATTCTCGTTCACGCTCAAAGGTCATCGCTGTTTTCTTTGGTCCACGCAGAAAGGATGCCTGTCTGTTTTGCATGGTCGGCCAATCAGAAAAGGGGGAAAGGGAGGGAGGGGGGATGCTTTTGCAGAACAGCGTGAGTTCTTTAATGTCATGTCGGAGGCCTGGCTTGATTCATTTTGGAAGATGGAGCATTAAGGGAGGACTGGGGAGGATTTGGAAATGCTGTTTTTAGTTTTCTGTCATTGCTTCGGAAATAAAGGCTTTTGAAAGCTCACTAGCAAATTTAATTGAACCCTTACATTAAAGGAGCTGAACAGAACTTGGACGTTTTTTACTCTCTGATGCTATGTCTTGGCTCAAGTCGTCATTCATGCAAGTACAGACGCTGCCCTACCTATAAATGAGGTTCCGGACTATTGTTCGTAAATTAAATTTGTCCGTAGGTTCCTTTAGTTGTCACGAACCAAAATGGAATCTCGGACCCAATTGCGTTCGTTTTAAAGGAATCTTTATTGGATTGAGCTGACAGAGCTTGCTTTGGAAGCCGATGGTTGTCGGTCGCTAACAGCGTTGGACGGAATGGCAACTCCGTGACAGGTAGGCAGAATCGATACAGCTTAGCGGGCAGGTCGGTGGCCAGGGCATGAGAGTAGATCGTAAACGTGGGAAAGAAACAGGTCGAAACAGGAGGCAGGCAGGAATCAAGCCGGCAGGGGTTGGGAACCTATGGCTCAAGAGCCGGATGTGCTCATGATATTGTAGATGAAACTGGATTCATGCACACTCCCTCTGTGGAGCTCACACCAACAGCCGCAGTTTTGGCTGTGTATTGCCAAGGAATCCTTTATATGGAAGCCCATAAACAATCTATTTACACTGTTAGGACACTTTATGTAGAAAACGCACAGAACAAACTGTACACACCCCAAAACGCCAGCAAAGCATCCATATCAATTTGATTGAATGAGTGGAAGGGTGGGCAAAGCTATGCACGCAGGTCGCAAGCGCTCTTTGCTTTCTCCCGCTCAGCGCAGTCTACGCCGGAGGTAAATACGTTGGTATGGTTCTCGTTTGCAGTATTTTGTGACATATTTTACAAAACTACTTTGCTTGCACCTTGTTTTGAAACCATTATATAGGACAACAATGACACACAATATGAGCCTCATACTTTTAAGCAACTGCAGGAGGGGGACACATTTTAAGTGGGATATTTATATTGATATGGGCCACAGGCTATGGCTATTTTTTATTTTATAAATTCTATCTCTTATCAAATGTTCATCTCATCTCATCTCATTAGCTGCACTGCTTATCCTCATTAGGGTCGCGGGGGTGCTGGAGCCCATCCCACCAATCATCGGGCAGTGGGCAGGGGAGACTCTGAACTGGTTGCCAGTCAATCGCAGGGCACACAGGGACAGACAACACGCTCGCTCATTCACACCTAGGGACAATTTGGAACGGCCAATCCACCTGAAATGCATGTCTTTGGAATGTGGGCGGAAACCGGAGTGCCCGGAGAAAACCCACGCAAGCACGGGGAAAACATACAAACTCCGCACAGGAAGTCCGGTAGCTGGATTTGAACCCACACAGCAGGTTGCCTTAGAACTGTGCCGCACACGCGTTAACCACTGCCCCGCCGTGCTGCCCTTATCAAATGTTAAAATGGTGAAATTAAATGCACTAAAAATGGAGAGCAGGTTTGGCAGTTTAAAATAAATAGGGGCCGTTTTAGTTAACCTTTGGATCGTTCTAAGCATTGTTCCTTTTAATCACATTGAAGTTTACAATAAGTAGCTCAAGTCTTTTCAGGTATTTACTAGCGCGTCTGCCTACATCAAGCCGGGTTACGGATAACTCAGTTGTTCCAGATTGTACAAACCTCCTTTACCACAAGCATTTTCTTACTTAACATTTTCATCCTATTTTAGAAATACAAATATTAAAAAAAACCTGCAAGGACAAGCCTGACTTCACCCTCCAGCACTAGACCAAACCCCAATTATTCAAACCTGTTGTGTTCTGCCCCTAACAGCGTTGCTTCGAGTAAGATAAAAGCAGATAGGCACAATGGAAAATAAAGGATAAGGACCTTTTTGAACTCAGTTCGGAATTGTTAAAATGTACTCAATAGAGAACATATTTAACATTTATCTTTTTAGGGAGCCCTCAAACCAGGTGTCACACCATGTATTTTATGACAAAATGCATCAAAACTGCCGAAACCGCTCTCGAGACCAAAGTTAATTTTTCAGCACATTTTATTTCACCATACTTGATGATTTGATAAAATCTATGAAATAATAATATTACCAGAGCCTATCTCCGATATCAATTTAAATACACCACTTAAAAATGGCCGGCCTCTCGCATTTATTTAAAAGTGCTGAGCCTCACTTAGTCGTTTTTGTGTCATGGTGACTGATGACATTCACCTGTGCCTGCTCGTTTGGTGCCAGCTGCCTCTGGCTTCCTGATTGGTTGCCCGTCCTACTTAAGCTCCGTCCTTTCACTCACCTGTTGTCAGTCCGTCAGCAAACCTCTGTTTTCACAATGCAAGAATTTTTGACTCTGACTCCCGTCTGTCCCGTTTTTTCACCCGTCAGTTCCTGATTTCCCCGTTTGTCTCCAGCTACGACCCATTTTTGGACCCCGACCACGTTTTGATCACTCGTCCCGGCTAACGATTTGTTTTTTTACCCCGACCACGTTCTGATCTCCCGTCCTATGACCTGATTTTCAGTGTACTACACTACGTTCTCCCGCTCTGGAAGATCCACTTCCACATTCAGAACACGTTCCGATTCTGTGCTTGCTTCCCGCATCCAGCTCCGGATTGCGGGCGCTGCCTTTTCTCTATATCTCAATAAACTTGTGATTAACGTTATGCATCTGGGTCCTACTTTTGTTCTGGTCGTGACATTTTGTCCTAAATAAATGTTTCAAAACAGGGTGCAAACAGAGTTCCTTTGGAAAAATGTCACAAAATATTGCAAACGAGGTTACTCACATGTTTACCTTCAAAGCAGACGGTGAAAGGAGGAGTGTGTGCATGTGTAAAGCTAAGCCCATTCCTACCACTCACCCAATCATATTGCTTTGCGTGCTTCGCTAGAGCTTCTGGGTGAATGTTTTTTATGTGGCTATTTACATAAAGTGTCTCGACAATGAACATAGCTTGTTTGAAGAGCCCCCATAAAAAGGAACATTTAGCGATTTACAGACAAAACCTGGTCTGTTGGTGTGACACCTTGACTGTAGTTAAAATTGTACCCTATATATACTGGACTGAACACTATTGTCAATCAGTATCCTCTTGGCGTTGTACGTGCGGCATTTGAGTTTGGCTAAGATCAAGTGAGCTTGCTCTGTCCACTCCACGCATCGGCCCGGTATTGCAGTACCTCCGGGAACGGTGCATTCGCAATGATCGCAGCAAGACTTTAGGGCTAGGACCTTAGCTTGGCCTCTTGGCTGAGAGTAAGTGTCCCGGCTCCTAGGCTTTGTAGCGTATTATGAACTGACCGATAACGGATAATGGATAATGAATAACGAAGATAGAACAATAACCCTTAAAAATCCCTCCCCCCCATGTGAAGCAACATGTTAAGTAATCATAAACATTCGATCTCCAAAATGTAGATAATTATAAAAAGTGCCATTAATGACTCATGAACCATAGATTCCTGACCTCTGTTTCAAAAATTTTTGCCAGGCTTTTTAGAATAAATATTTTTTATTTAGACGGAAAATGTACTTCCTTCATAACTCAAAATGTCCCCACGTTGAAAATCACAATGACCCATCGCTGGTTAGCTAGTTTGAAAAGACGGTTCATAAGCTACTCAGGTGATCTTACCTGGGGCCCACAGGCAACACATTTATGACCCCAATCGTTGGCATATCGTCTTGTTGCCATAGAGAGAGCAAACGTGGTCGAGATCAGACGGACCGTTAGCGGGAGAAAAATAGGAGCAAAAACACTGGACTGGCGAAAAAGGGCTTACCGTGTAAAGACTAAAAACCATTCATAGCTCACTGATACAGACCGACAAAAGGGGACTGACAACACAGAGTTTAAATACTGACAGGGAGCCAATCTGTTAACAAGCTGCAGCTGGTGCCCACGGGCGGGGCTAATTGAGTGCCATGGCAACTGTGACACATCATCGAAAACCTTTAGTTTCTTGTGAGTAAATAAAAAGAAACATTTTTATGCTCTTAGATATGATTATTGATGCTGTACAGTCGTTTCAAGCTAGCAACTTGGTTTTGTGATGCTAACAAATGTTTAGAAATCTATATTCTTCATCCCGCATCGGTTGATGCAGATTGTTTCTTTACCAATTTTGTTGAATAATTGCAAATAGAATGCCACAAACAGTGAAATTCCATTTCTACTGTCAATATACAACGCAATTTGAGAGGAGTGTCAATTCATGTAAGGCTCCACAGCACGTTTATAAATAGAAATTGTGTGGAATTTCCGAAAATAGGTTAAGCTGCCGTTCCCTTCCTCGCTAGTCTGAAATCACTGATTGGTTCCCGGTGCTCTCCAAAATTTTCTATCTCAGCGGGGGAGAGAAACATATACTTATTATATTATGAACAAATTGGTATTTCGGACAAAAATATTAAAATCACAAAATGGTACAATATTTAGTAAGTGCTATTAAATTTGATCGTTAGTTGTTTGGATCCTTTAACCACGAGGATCGTAGGGGCATCATTTCCTGTGTTCTGGTGAGTTTTGGGCAAGTACAGCCTGGTGGCGCCCATCCCTCTCCAGGGCAACGTATGTTTCCACCCGGTTTCGAATTGGGGACCTTTTGCGTAATAGCTGAATGTGCTAACCACTGCGCTTCCTAATTAAAAATAATTATAGATATAATATTAATCAATATAAAGGGAAAACTTAATTTGATTTTTATTGTGACATGACTTAAACCGGTTGAGTAAAGTAGCAGGTGGATGCAGAGGGGGAGGAGACAGTGGATTGATGTCAAGATTTTCATTATCGAGGATTGTCATACCCTTAAAGTATCACCTGATAATATGGCCTTATTTACCAATAATAGTCTTGATCCCCGATTGGCTGCTGCATTTCAACTTAGCAAGCATAGCGATTTGTGTGTTTCCTTTGTTTTCGATAATATTAGCTTACTTTTCATGGTTATTGTGTTTTTCCTCTTCTTTAGCAAGACTCCACACACATTGAATAATTACAAAGCAAAACTACAGTATTGTATTGCTAATTTGCTAAGTCTTAACAAAGAGCACTAGATTCTGAACTGATGAAATTGAAAGGCATTGTGAGAAGTTGTTCAGCCAATATAACATCTTTACGATGCCGTGAT
The DNA here is from genome assembly GCF_059441175.1 of Urocampus carinirostris. Taxonomy (NCBI): domain Eukaryota; kingdom Metazoa; phylum Chordata; class Actinopteri; order Syngnathiformes; family Syngnathidae; genus Urocampus; species Urocampus carinirostris. Next base: position 3,201,440 of record NC_142360.1, read on the forward strand.
GCCAACGGATAGCAGACCAGCATGTTACAACTTGTCATACGTGCAAGATGTCATACAGTGGGTTAAATACTGTAAAGAGGGGCTGAAAAAACATGAAGATGCCGTATGGTGGGAGCATTGTATCCCAGGGTTTTTCCATACTCTATAATACATAAATATCAAAGAACATGCTTATTATACAGTATCATATTTGATTTTTTTTCTCCTCTTAGTCACAAGTCTCAAGACTTCACACATGCTCCCATGCGGACACGGTCTTTGAAGCGAGTTTTTGAAAAGGTAGCTTTCAATTTAGGGAATGAAAGGCCGCGAGCACCTGATCCGATTGTTAGCAGACAGCTTGACACCCGCCGGTCATCGGCGTTCGTGCCGATCAATCGATTCCTCCCCCAAGCTTAAAACGGCTCAAAGGCGGTGGCCTCACATCTAATAAACTTGCTGCTGAATACACTCTTGGCTCTCTGCATAAACTGCATAGTTTTCGCTAGCTGTTACTACGGAAGTGTCATGCTACCCCCGAAAAAAGGAGAAAATTAAAAGAAAAAATGAAAAATTACGTAAATTAAGTCAAGTTTTTCTGCAAATTAAAAACAGAATTCAAAATAATATGTCACAGTATGGTGTACTGCAGTGGTTCTCAAATTATCTGGCACCACCCTTCCAACCATCCCCCCTGGGGCGCCACCACGTTTGACTTTGAGGACTTTTTTCTTTAACTTTTTTAGAATAAAGTGCAATTGCACCTCCACTACACTAGGGGGTAATGGCATTCTCAGAAGTAGATTGTTTTGTTACATTTCGAATAAACATTAACTATGATATGTGGACACAGAGTGTAGCAGGCCCTCAAGTGACCCCATGATGAAATATCTACCCTTAGCAGTAAGATGTCCCTTTGGGTGAGGCTCATGTTATGGAAAATATAAATTCTTGACCTAGGAGTGTTAAGAAAAAAAGCCAGTTTATGTGATTGTCATGACCAGAACTGAAATAGGACCCAGATGCGTAACGTTGATCGCAAGTTTATTGAGATATAGAGGAAAGGCACCGCCCGCGATCCAGTACTCGCTGGACGCGGGAAGAAAGCCGCTCACGGGATCGGAGCATGTACTGAATGCGGAAGTGGATTTTCCGTAGCGGGAGATCGTAGTGTAGTAGACGGAAAAAAAGAGTCGATAGCCGCAATGAGAGATCGGAACGTGGTCGGGGGAAAAAATTGAGTCGTTAGCCGGGACGGGAGATCAAAACGTGGTCAGAGTCAAAAAACGGGTCGTAGCCGGAGACAAACGGGGAAATCAGGAACAGAAAGGTGGAAGACGGGTGAAAAACCAGGACCGACGGAAGTGAGAGTCAAAAATGCTTGCCTAGTGAAAACAGAGGTTCGCTGACGGACTGACAACAGGCAAGTGAAAGGACGGTGCTTATGTAGGACGGGGAACCAATCAGGAAGCCAGCAGCAGCTGGCGCCAAACGAGCGGACACAGGTGAATGTAATCAGTCATCATGACAGTGATAGTTCATGTATATTCGCTTGTTATTAAAATCAATATTGTTTTTGTTTTATAAATAAATTATTTTCAACAATGGGAGGCACTAAATAATACACACTGTTCCTTCAAAGACATTTGTGAACATCTTGGCAGCAAATACCTGGCACTGGCAACACCTTTCATAATTACTTTTCTTCTTCTCACCCATCAGTGTCTAGGTCACTCGGGCCTGAATAAATGTTAATCATTATGAATAATAATTCTAATAAATACACATATATTTTATACATCTAATACATAATAATACTAGTATTTAGGGCAATTATTATTCTATAATTTATCAGTATTCGGAGACGACTGGGGTCACCAACACAATAGTGTGTTTTCACTCATTTATGAAATGATTTGCAAAATAAATAGAAACTATTATCAAGACATAGAGAATGTCGGAAATAATGATTATTATTTTTTTAAAAAAGTATCTTGGATGGAAATTTCTGAGAGAACCCAAACTTTTGAAAGATAGTATTTATCAAATTTAATTTTCACTTTTTGATCACCAAAACAGTGCTCGCGAGAACAAGGTGGCTCCCAAGAACACCCAAGTAGCTTGTGGAGTGGTTTTAAAAACAAAGCTCTCTAGTGGTGGGTCATGGAGATTTTCTGGGCAGTGGTATTTCTGACTGGTATGATGTTTTAGTGGATGACTGAGCTTATTTCAACCATACTTCTCATCATCAAAACCTTGTAAATAACATTGCAATTGCACAGTAATAACATATTAATAACATTATACTTTGTTATTCTTGAATTGTATAGAAAATGGATGAGAAATAGTTTTTTCTATTGCGATAAACACACTGAATCACAATACATTCTCAACACTTGGTATCAGACTGTCAATCTCTCTTTAAATGATGCTAGCTGACCGGCCTAGCCAAGATGGCCGGTTATCTCACTCCGCCACGTTGTGTTTGGCTAAGTTTGAGTTACGTTTTTTCGAATACATAAGCAAAATGTATTTTTTGGAGTCAAATACTGATTTATATAACTGTACGATTTACTGGTTTTACACGGGTATAACTATCACGATCAGTTTTTACCGTTCAGAGGTAATTTGCCGTAACCTTCCGAGCAAATGTCTTTGTAAATAAACTAGAGGTGAGTTCGGACCTAAAAATTTTAGCCTGACCCGACCCGAAGTTGCAAGGCTAGAAACCCGAACCCGCTCAAACCCGACAGATTAACTGGATTTAATAACCGAGCCCGAAATAAACCCGAAGCTTTAATTTGCCGTCAAAGTTTTTGGCGACAAATTTCGCATTTCGACAGCGTGCAGTAAAAGAAAGTGAAAGTGAAACTGAACAAATTGGCACTGAAAAGAAAATCGAATTCTGGAGATTACAAGCTGCAAATAGTGAAATATTTGAAAGTTTGTAAAGCTTGTAAGCTTTTGGCGAGAAGCGGAAATGACGTCTGACGTGAGAAAGTTGGAAGGAGGAAGTCACGCGTCTTTTACCCCAACACGAGGATGGACATTTCTGGAGTTAGTGATTTTGACTTAAATTGATAGTTTGGTAAGCATTTTTGAATTTAAATAATTACTTGAGTAAAAGTAAGTGCATGCAGTGTAGAACAGCGAGAGAGAGAGAGAAAGAATCCCGACCGTCCGACTTAATATTTGACATTTTAAGCCCGAACCCGGACGGAGTTTTTGGCCGGGTCAGGTCGGGTTCGGGCCTGGGCCCAAGATCTTACCTCTCATTCACACACTGAAACTGTTGTAGTGAAAACAATTGATGTTGTTCTACCAGGGTCACCAATACAGAACATTAAGTTCATCATATTCTTAATATACTCAATGCATTTGTATTCTTGTATTTTGAAAATCCCATGCCAGGGTAGAAGAGAGTTGCAGGATATTGATTTTTTTGTGTAAAAAAAAAAAAAAATCACTTCTCGTTTGCAGTACAGAGCGACACGTCCGGAGTGTAGACTTGGCAGGTCCACTCTCTTTGGCGTCCCAGAAGTAAAACAGCAGGAGGCGCTAAGTGGCAACCTCCATATTATTTACAGCCACCGTGAAAGTCCATCCATTAACCGTGTCAATTAGCTTCCTCGTCGGGGATGCGGGTGGCCGCATGTATTCATAGTCCTGGCTCTGACTTTAACAGCAATAGCATGATAGTGCACAGGAAGAGTTTACAACAACAAAAAAACCTGTATTCAAAGGGCACAGCGCAAACACTTTGAATAGAACCGGGGTCACCAATGTGGTGCCTGTGGGCACCAGGTAGCTCCCTAGGAACACCTGAGTACAGGCGCTGTCCTACTTACGAACGAGATACGTTCCAAACAGTCGTTCGTAAGTTGAATTTGTTCGTAGGTTGATTCAGTGCTATATTTTGTATGTTTAAGGTTTATCTAAGTATTTTTAGAGCTTGTATCAGTAACCTGCATGGTTTCATACTGAAAAATAAACATTTCAGAAAATAACATGCTCTAAATAAAATTTAGTTTAACTTACTTTTGGAAGCTGGGCTTCAAGAGTTAGGCGACTTCGTCCTCCGTGGTAGAAAGTGGCTGAAAAAAGCGATCCAACCATTTTCTCAACCGCATCAATCTTCCTTATTCCACTTACATTTCAAAGGAAACATCTAGCTTCTTCTTTACACTTCACATCAACCATATTGAATGGATGCACGAGAAAGAAAAAAACAACAAAAAAGTCAAAGTTCTTAGCGTGCAGTATAGAATGTTTACACACGAACTAAGAGGAGGAAGCGGATTTCTTCTTCGGGGTGGATGCTGGGTGACCTCTTACAGCGGTATAAGCGAGTAACGGCGGATAGAATCAATACTGTACTGTGTTCTACTCGGAAAAAGGTGCACAATATAGCAATCTAACTTACAGCAATGTTTCCATATTTTATTTCCGTATCTACCGTTTTTTGTAACTCGAATGTTTGACCATTGGAGCAGAGGTAAGGGCAGACAGACTGAGACCAATTACCTTTGTTTGCAGGCCCAAGTCCCAGGTGAATCTGATTTTTATGATACGTCCGGGGTTTACGTAAATAGGTTTATTTTGTACCCGCACTTCCGGTTTAGCGTGCTTTGACGTTAGCTAATTTGATATCGAAGCGCAGTCTATTAACAGGATTGTGCAGTTTAAAGCAGAGATAGTAGAATATATTCCCCTTAAAATGACCAGCAAAACCGAAACGACTTCACATCCCGTACATACTTGGATATAAGCCTACATTGCATATAAGAGACCACATAAAACAGCTTTAAAATCGCCACATAATAATGAAATTCCAAATATTGTAGAGCAAATGAGCCCAGCACAAAAATGACTTCCACCATCTTTGTTTGAAATAACTCACTTTGTATTAGATGGAACAGTTTCCAGACGTAACAATTCACCATGTACCATAATGAGATCTGATAACATGAGGCTTTGAATGTAATTAAAACATCCAAGGCAATGTATTGATAAAAAAAAATGTTCTCACTGCACGTAATTATGTCGATTGGAGGGACATTGTCAAGTACAGAACATTAAGCAAATTTCTCACTTTTTTGGGTTTCTAACAAGTTTAGCAACTTCAAACACCTGAGACCACGCCCTAAGAGGGACGCTTGATCTGGTCAAGCGTCACTGGTCCATGTAAAAAGAGTAGCTGATCAATAGGCTTGCTTGTTCGTCTCGCACGACGGGCGTATGGTATGGCCGCGCGGGCCTGCTCTGCGGCCTGGACTTCAGCTCGTGGGCCATGCGTTGCAATCATCTGGAGCACAAGACCAAATCTCTCTGCAACACAAGTAAGGTGACAGCTGACTCCATGTTTGCGTGTTCTTAGGAATAAGCATTTTTTCTGTACAAGGGAATATTCCCAAATCGACTAGCATTCTAGCAGAAACTTTCTTTTTGTGCCAGGCTTTCAGCGAACTCCCACAATCTCCGGCGCTTCCCTCCTCCCATTGTTTTTTTTTTTTATCATTGATTCACTGTGTTAATAAATTGTGTGTGTCTATTTCAATCGGCCTGGTTCATTGATTCAGTTTTCTTGGAATTAGTAATTCATATAGGAACTCAAAGAACTTAAAGTAATAACGTAATTTTTTTTTATCAGTGTAGGAAATTCTAGCATCCTACAGAAAAAATAGATTTATGGTGACACACAAGCAACACCTAGAGGGAAATTTGTTAACTGATTGCAGTAAATAATAATTTGTTTCAATCCTAACGATTTTCAAAATTAAAACTAGAAAAATCCCTACAATATTAATGAAGCATGTACCTTATTACCGATATTTATCTAATTATGTTGTCAATAAAGATGAACATTCTGGTAAAGGAACATTTATTGCACCTTCCGGCAGACACTTGTACACCATTTTCGTATTTCGCAATAATTTCCCTTCTTGTTGTCAATGTTTTTTCCTTTTCCTTTTTCTTATCACTAACTTTCTTGGGACACATTCTTATGGGCAGAAAAATACAATAAAACTGACAAAATAACAATAAAATGAGATGTGGTCCCTTTCAAACCTTGCCGTTTGTCTGAACAGGTATTAAAGATCGAGCATGGCGTTATCGCCATCTACGGTTGAGGCGTTTAAATGACCTTCTTTTATTAGCATTATTTTGCAAAGGCCAGTTGAAAAACGCAGATTTAGACTAAATACTGTAAATGAATTGCTTTTATGTACGGATCCCCTTTTTTATGAAAATAGGGATTTAAACATTTTTTGTTTTTCTTTTTTTAGTCCGTTATAGCTCTTTTGACATTTTGCGTTTGTCTACGGAAACAAGTCGGGCTCTCTCGGGGTCGCACGCACATTTTAATCCGTCACGTCGCCTCCCACAGCGGCGCAGTTCCTCCGCCGACTTTATTAGAAGCCCGTCTGAGACGGAACCAGGCAATCGTGGGATGTAGTTATCCCCGCAGTGTATCGTTTTAAGTATCGGTAGAATCACTCCCAGCTTCATGCTGTCAGTCCATCCTTCTTTTTTATGAAGGGTTCTTTACCCGATATTGATCCCTCTCCCAAGGAATTTATTGCCTTTGTCAGCCTTATTAGGCGGCACACGCTTCACCCCGACACGTGTACTGCGTGTAAGTACACGTAAGTACACGACACAGACGTTCCTTCGAGATTGCGCCACCTATAGATTTGCTTGACTGCTCGGGTTGGGAGTCGGTACGGGGAAGGCGCAACAAATCAATGGTACGGGTCGGATGCCGGTCGGGGTCAGGGAGGAGAGTCGGAATGGGAGGGGGTCCCGCCACTAGTGTTGCATTCGAGGTCATTCGGAAATCAGAGAGGCGATTTTGGTTGGGTTTTACTTCGGGGGCATAGGCTGGTTTTTTTCCCAGGGCCTGGTACCAGTAGGAGTATTTGGAACCAAAGAACTGATGATGCAAATGTATAGTTGTCAATTTTTTCCCTAACTTTCTTTGTTTCTTTCTTTCTGTTTGTTTGTTTGTTTCTTTTATTCATTCTTTCTCTTTCTTATCTTCTTATCTTCTTAGCTTCTTAGCTTCTTAGCTTCTTATCTTCTTATCTTCTTATCTTCATATCTTCATATCTTCATATCTTCATATCTTCATATCTTCATATCTTCTTATCTTCTTATCTTCTTATCTTCTTATCTTCTTATCTTCTTGTCTTCTTGTCTTCTTATCTTCTTATCTTCTTATCTTCTTTTCTTCTTTTCTTCTTTTCTTCTTTTCTTCTTTTCTTCTTTTCTTCTTTTCTTCTTATCTTCTTATCTTACTTGGTCAGGACCGGCCATGGTTTTGCTCCAGTACTTCTTGTTAGGATACGCCTTCTTGCTGGACAAATTCAGACTGCCGTTGCAAGGTGGGACGTGTACCAGCTCTGGGTTCCGGTCTCCTTGGAGGGGCGGACCCATGTGGTGGAGTTGTTACGGCAACCTTTGATGCACAAATGCAAGCTAATGTCCCCCCCCACCCCCAACCTCACAGTCCACCAGGATCAGTCACATAACATATCTATGTGATTCACTTAAAACAAAATATGTTTTGACATTGTTTAATCGTTTTCTGACATTGCGAAACTGAACTCTACGAGGACTATACAAAAACTTGACGACTTGGCGAACAGGATGCTCATCTACCTTCATTTAAGGTGTCTGTCCGACTTCATTAAGGTTCACAGGTTACGCTAGGCTACTGCTTACATTACACCGCTCGTTACAAGGCCATTAGGTCCGAGCAGAGAAAATATTGTTGTCGGAACGATGATGAGTCAAAGCATTTTATTACACCTTCCCCCTTAACTCCTTCTTACCCGAATGACTTTCTAGGGAGCGCATTTAGGATTTTTTTATTTTTCTGGGATAAGGTGCTGCCACTAAGAGCTTCTCGGAGACCACGCTGATTACCACCCTCACGGTCAATTTGTGCCTCGGAGGCTCCCCAACAGGCGATGATTCAGGTCATAATCACTTTGGATCAGTGCTGATGTTGTGGGTTTGGGTTCCATCATCCCTCTACTAGCATTTCTTCAGGGAAGCCTGGTCCTCAGGAACAAAGAAACAATCAAGAAAGCGAGTGAAATTTGTATTACAAGCTTAGCAGTCTGTTTGGTGTACAAAAGACCCCTCAGGATACGACAACCCCGCTTTACAGTGTTTTCACTTACGATATTTTCAGCCCCTCTTTGGAACATTTCCCGCACTATGCGGCATCAACAACAAATAATTGTAGAAAATATATGACATTTCCTAAATTAAAATTGTGTTCTTTGCGTATTCGGTTAAGTCACTATGTTGCCTGTCTGCTGTTGGTCGACGTCATATAAAAGTTATGCTATTCGTTTGCATCGCGGCATCAAGAAAATACAAATACCTTATTGGCTGAACTACCTCCCACAATGGCTTTCTCAATCTTCATTCATTTAAAATTCTTGGGTGCTTCGTAAAGACTACCATACTGTACTTTTTGACCTGAATTTAGTCGCCATGGGCCCTGACGCTTGCAGTGATGCTAAAGGGAGAAGAAAAAAAACATAATAACCATGTAAACGGAAGCTTGTGATTATCAAGAAATATAAACAGGGCACACAAATCGCTAACCTTGCTAACCATGCATGGCCATAGCCAATCGATAATCAGGACCATTATTAGAAACAAGGTAAAAAAACAAGCAATACAATCTTGTAAGGCATTACTATCTTCACAAAAATCAGTTTCATTTTCAAACCACCATCGCCTTTTCCTCCTCCCCTGTGCATCCGCCCGCAACTCCACTCGACCAGCTCAAGTCACGTCACTCCAAATGTAAATCATATTTCATTTTTCATTTAACTTGTATATTCATTTTTGATATCATTCATCAATCGATTTTCTGTACTGCTTTTCCTCAGTAGGGTTGCGGGGGCGCTGGAACCCATCCTAGCTGACTTTGGGCAGTGGGAGGAGACATCCAACCATTCATAGCTCACTGATACATAGTGACAAATTGGAACGACCATGCACATTTTTTCATTTTTGTGTTTTGATTAAAAACAAACAATTTTTAATGACTCGGCGACATCAAATTTGGACAATCTCAAAATTGACGCCGCTCTAGCAAAGGCAGCAGCAAGAAAAAAATCTCTTAACACTCCCTCCCGCTTCACTCACTTATTCACATTTTAATTACACGGCGATCCAACACGGTGGAGATGAAGCGGCCTATTCCCCAGGACGCACTCGGAAAAATATATCATTAGAAAACAGGGGGAGTGGGAGCCCGGGTCGGAAATAGAAAAGAACAAGATAGATTCAGTGCTCGGTGAGAGAAAAGAGCAGGAGGTATTTCTTTCTCTTTGGAGGTGAAATCAATGTGGCCGATAAGGCCGCTTAGAGCTTTCTATCAGACGATCCGCTGGATCATCTCCTCACAATAGGACGGGTTCTGCCCGTTGCTTTGTCAGCAGGTTGCACTTTCTTTTCTCTTTTTCGGGCTTTCAAACTATTTCATCATCGCCATTGCTATGCGGCGCGGCGCTAGCAATTTGCGCCTGTTTGCGTCCCCACTTACGCAGCCGTTAAAGCACTTTTTGCCCGGGGGCTGCTAATTCTTATGGAGCTATACGTTAAAAGTGCAGAGAGTTTTGCGTGAATAATTTATTTTTTTGTCTTGTATATCAACAAAAGGAGAAAAAACAGAAAAAACAACCCAAAAAAATCCTTGAACACTGGTATTCAAACGAAGGCTCGCAGGCACTATATGGCCCACCAGAGCTTGTGGTGCGTTCCACCTGCAAATTTCGATCCATTCTGAGGTGGGGATCGTGAAGTGAAATGTCTGTACAGTTTATTGGGTGGTAGAAATCTGTGGTAATCAGCCAAGACAAAGACATCAAAGGGAGAGTGTCCATTATTTAGCGCCTCCTGGTGGTAAAAACAACAACAACAACGTCATTTGAAAATAAGATATAATATATTTATTTAAAAGCAAAAGTATACGAACTATCATGAAAATATTTTTTTTAAATACTTGCCAGGCGAGAAATTGAATTTACTTGACATAGGATCTTTACCTGGAGTGAGCTGACAAAGAAAAATGTAGATTGTAGTAAAAAGTGTAGTACTGTAAGTTTTTGCTCAGTATTATTTTTCTCCTTTTTCCTTTTTTTCTCATTTCTTTTTCATTTCTACTTCTTAGTCTTTCAATTATTTCTTTCACCCTTTTCTTGATTTCCCCTTTCCTTTTTTCCCTTTTTTCCTTGCTTTTTTCTCTTCCTTTTTCATAGATTTGTTTCTTTTTCCCCTTTTCCTTTATTCTTTTTCTATTGTTTCCTTTTTTCTTTTCCTTTTTTTCTTTTAGTTTTTCTCTATTTTTCAATTTTTTTTTCTTCTTTGTTTTCTTTCCCTTTTCAATTTCCTTTTTTTCCTTTTATCGTTCTCAGTGAGAAGCTAAGCAAAAAGTGACCCAAAATAATAATATTTTTGTCATGACCAGAACGGAATCAGGACCCAAATGCGAAACGTTGACCACAAGTTTATTAAGATAGAAAGAAAGGGCAGTGCCCGTGATCCGGTGCTAGCTGGACATGGGAAGCAAACTGCTAACAGAATCGGAACGTGTTCCGAATGCGGATGTAGATCTTCCAGAGCGTCGTAGTGTCGTAGACGGTAAAACAGGTCGATAGCCGGGACAGGAGAGCAAAACGTGTTCGGGATCAAAAATGAGTCGTAAGCCGGGACGGGTGATCAAAAACGTGGTCGGGATCAAAAACAGGTTGCAGCCGGAGACAAACGGGGAAATCAGGCGCGGACGGGTGGAAAATGGGTGAAAAAAGGCGGGACCGACGGGAGTCAAAGTCAAAATGCTTGCCTTGTCAAAACAGAGGTTCGCTGACGGACTGACCACAGGCGAGTAAAGGACTGAGCTTAAAAAGGACGGGGAACCAATCAGGTAGCCCGCAGGAGTTGGCGCCAAACGAGCGGGCACAGGTGATATTAATCAGTCATCATGACAGTTTTGTTCACTTTGAGTCTCTGTTGTTTGTATTATTACTTTTCCATTTAGCACATGTTTACGGTTGCTAAACACCAAGCAGAGACATCTAGTGGTCAAATATTATACACTTTCAAATAACAAAATGGTATATAATAAGTACTACGGATGGAAAATGTAGGTTTATGTGATTAAATAATCTTGTGAATGCATGTACAAAATTAAATGTGATCTATCTTTGGTGTGATGGGACTTATGCTGGAGTTAGTGGGTGGATGCTGAGGGGGGAGAAAACATCAGAGTACTAGTAAAACCTATTTTAAAAAATCCTCTGGCAATGAATGTCTTGCCCTTTAAAGGATTTATTTGCATGATTTGCCTATAGTAAACACAATTCTTGATTGGGTACAGTTATGTTACTTATCGGGGAAAGTGATACGGTATAATTTTATTATAATCACAAGTTTACGTCCATTGTCATGTTTTTACTCATCCCTTTAGCATCACTGCAAGTTTTGGAACCCATAGCTAATATATACAATACCAAAAAAATGTATTGTATTTCCAACTTGCAGTCTTTATATTGCACTTGAGATTCGAAAACGAACAAAGACAGAAAAACGCATTGTGGGAGGGCATTGAGTCAAAAGCAAATCGGCATTTTCATTATGGTGTTTTATTTTTTTTTCTAAATATTGCATGCAGTTGATAAAAAACAAATTAATAAGCGTTTGTTGGTATCAGTCTCCAGGAGCAGGATTTTACCAGTTATCAGCATCAGTTGGAAAAAAATGAATTAAAAATGATAATTACCGTATTTTCCGCACTATAAGGCGCACCGGGTTGTAGGGCGCACCCCAAAAAAATAGTTTTTGGTCCTATTTTTGACATACATAAGACGCACCGGATTATAAGGCGCTACAATGGGAACGTCGACAAAACAGTCAGATAGTTCAGTCCAACTTATTACCCCTTAACATTCCGAAAGCTTGCAAAGACGCAAAGACGTGCGGATGCGGTGTCCGTACGATGTCACTCAAATGCATCTTTCCATCATCCGGAAGGTTAAAGTCTTGGGATTCAAGAAATGCCAACCATTCCTTAGTTTCTATTTTCTTTTTCGCTCGCAACTTTACTGTGCATATGACAATAAACACTTGGAATTGAGTTGAATTTAAAAATAGACACTCCATTCTTCCATTACCCGCACCGCTTATCACAGAAACATCGAGTTCAGTCTAAAACAAGATACAGGGAAAATATACAGCCAGAGTAGCTCACCGAAGTCGTTGTGTTCAATAATAATGTGCAGCCATGGTCCTCTTATATCCGTAAGATTAGTAAATCCGGGAGAATAAAATATTTACAAAGACAGAATAGTAAAAAAATGCTTTCTGTATGCCGTCAACCACGTGCTATACACATTAATCTTTTTCGGCCAATTGCAGGCTTTGTTTTGCCGCTTCAGCCTATGCCAGCCTGTAAATCATAAAAAGGATCCGCTCCTTGACCTCCGAATAACTTTAGCCAATAGTGATCGATTCAACTGATGATTGACACATCTTTTTCGGCCAATTGCAGGCTTTGTTTTACAGCTTAAGCCTATGCCAGCCTGTAAATGATAAAAAGGATCCGCCCCTTGACTTCCGAATAACTTTAGCCAATAGTGATCGATTCAAATGATGATCGACACATTGGTTAGCCAATGAAACGCCGGTAAATAAATCCCAGCATACACCGCGGACTACTTGGCGTTCGGGGGAAAATCTAGTCGGCGGCTGCAAGTTAGTTGCAAGACTTTGCAAATTAATTTTGTTTCATAAATAAGGCGCACTGTATTACAAGGTGCATGGTCAGCTTTTGAAAAAAAATAAAGGCTTTAAGGTGCGCCTTATAGTGCGGAAAATACGGTAACTTGTTACCTATTTTATTACTCCCTCGAGAAAAAAGACAATTAAAAATATGACATCGCAATGAAAGGTATGATAAACCATCACTTGTTTTGCAGACACAAAATAATTCCGTTTTTGATTATCTTGTCGACCTCTTTGTATTATAGTTCATCTTTTTCTGCGTATCATTCAAATCAATATTGTTTTATTTTTCACTAGGTGGCGTTAAATAAAACACAATGTCCTTTTAGGATGAATAAAAGTATCTTATATTGTCACGGTTGCCATGGCGCCCAATTGGCCCCGCCCATGTGCTGCCAGCTGCGGCTCATTGACAGATTGGCTTTCCGTCTATTGAAGCTCAGTGCTCTCACTCTTTGTTTGTCAGTCTGTCAACAAACATGTGCCCCACAAGACTTTTGACTCGGTCCTGTTGCCTGTTGGCGTTTCCTGTCCGGTATGGTTCCTGTTTATTTTTGTCCTGTTTAATATCGGTTTCGAGTTTTGATCCCGTCTATTTTTATCCTGTTTATTATTCTCTCCAATTTTCGTTCCCGTCTAGTTTGTCCTGTTTTATTTTCGATATCGTGTTTCATTATCAATCCTGTCTGTCCCGTCCTGTCTGGTATCGATCCTAACTGTCCGATATCTACTCGGGCAATTGGTATCAATCTTGTTGGCCTCTGGCTTCCTATCATTTCATGCCAGACTGCTGCCTAACGTGCATGACTCCCCATTTCCCGTAAAATAAAAGGCTTGTGTGGGTCCTGATCCGGTTCATGATATTATATAATGTATGGTAGATGCTGAGACTGAATTAAAACTGATTTAAAAACTTCCACTTGCAAGGATTGTTATGTATTCAGAAGACTGCATGATTTTTTGATAGTTTAGAGGTCTCCAACAAAGAGCCCGACAAAAGAGTAGATAGTAAGTACTACTTATATACAATATCCATTTATATGATCATATAACATTATGAATACTTTGACATGTAAACAATAAATTCAATCTTATTTCACTTTTTTTGTGATGTGACTCAAGCTTGTATGATTGAGTTCGTGGGTGGATGCAGTGATGGACGAGAATGTGGATTCAAATAAAAAACAATTTTAAAACTCCCACTGCGAGGATTGTTATGTCTTCAAAAAAACTGAATGTTTTTATGATAGAACAGGGGTCTCCCGCATAGTGCTCAACAAAACAGTAGATAGTAAGTACTATTTATCTATTTTTTATGATTATATAACATTATAAATGCATAAACATGTAAAAAAGAATTGAAATAATATTTTAATTTTGGGTGATGAGAGTCGAGCTGGTATAATGGAGTTAGTGGGTGGATGCAGAGAGGGACAAGACTGTGGATTGAAATTAAAACTGATATCAAAACTTACACTTGCGAGGATCATTATGTCTTCAGAAGACTCCATGTTTTTATGATAAATCAGAGGTTTCCAACATAGTGCCAGCAGGCATTAGGTAGCCTTCTAAAAACACCCGAGTTGACCCTGGACAGGGTCTCAAAATAGCTCGCAAGTGATACACACTTGTAATTTTCTAGGAAAAGTGATTTTCAACTGATGTTTTAGTGGTTGACTGAGCTTAGTTTAACACAAATTCTAATAAATACCACCTGGTTATAACACAGTAGTAACGTATTAATAACATGATCAATTGTATGAAGTAATTTTTACCACTAGGGGCCGCTAAATAACACACATTGTCCCTCAAATGCTACACCATGCAATACACTCATGGACCTAAACCAAACGTGTCAGCAAAAAAAAAAATAAAAAAAATAAAAGTGACAAATACGTAGTACGGAGCAAGCTAGGCGGTGTTGAAAAGCAAAATCACTCCTGAGTGAGTAGTGTGTGCACATTCGCTAATGGCTAGCTTGCGCGGCGCGCACCCAGGCAACATCTGTCAGGGGAGAGACGAGGGATGAAGAGAAAGCAGATGGAATATTGAAGCAATCATTTTCCCTGCCACCGTCTGAATAAATAGATTTGCTCGTGTTCTGGTAATGGGGTTCGCGCAGGTTAGCGTACATCATATTTTGCGACATCCCGACGCTGCTTTACATGGCGTTTTCTGAGTTTTTTTCAACACCGCAAAGTGTTGACGTGTTGTCGTAGGAACGTAGTATCCGTGATCCCGTCAATTGGAATCTCTGAGTTTTCGTTCTACTTCTGAAATGAATGGAATCATAATATCTGGGTCAGTAGGAAATAATACAACCTACTTCATAAATCCCGATTTTTTTTGTGTGTGTATGTGTGTGTGTGTGTGTGTGAGTTTTTTTATGTGATTTATAGGTGCCGGAACAACTGGAATTTCGTAAAGATTTACACAGTTGTACTTAAGGTCTTTGGCTAGGTTTTGTGTCAAGAAACCCGCAATGAATGCCACAATAAATATCTGCTTTAGTGTGGTCTCATATTGTCGGCTCACTTACCCCCTCTGGTGTCCCAACACTCCAAGCAGCCTGATCCGATCATCTATCCGCTAAGCAATGCAGATGCATTTTGCTTGTTAAAAAAATAAAGAAAGAAATTTAGGGAATTCTCATTTTTCTATTCACATATGATTTTTTTTGTATTTTCAGTATCTTTTCTATCAGCCAAGTAACTGTGAGTCATCCACATCAGTAGGTGGCAGCAGATTAACATTCGTTTTTCTTTTTATATACTGAATATTTGCTCATGACGTAGAATAGGGAAATATTGTATTTTCTGCACCTGATTAAAAGGCGTATCCCCAGAAATAGCATGTTGTGAAATATTTTTCATCTATAAGACGCACTGGACTACAAAACGCCTGGAATTAAAGCTACAATAAGATCTAAGGTTGCATTACAATAAATACATTTACATCAAAGTAATTCCTTTCATAGAACATAAATCAACAATATGACACCTGTTTCACTACTAAAATTAACTATAGTGTCAGGAACCAGAACAGGATCAGGACCAAAACGCGCGACGTTCTCACACAAGCCTTTTAAATTATGGGAAATGGGGAGTCATGCACGTTAGGAAGCGGTTTGGCGTGGAAAGACAGAAAGCCAGAGACCGACGAGATCGATTCAAATTGGTCGAGGTGATATCGGACAGATGGGGTCGATACCGGACAGGACGGAAAAGACAGACAGGATAGATAATGAAACAGGAAAACGAAAATAAACATGACAAACAAGATGGGAACGAAAATTGGAGAGAATAATAAACAGGACAAAAATAGGCTGGAATGAAACTGGAAACCGATATCAAACAGGACAAAAATAAACGAAAACAATACCGGACTGGAAATACCAACAGGAAAACAGGACCGAGTCATAACCCAAGTCTTGTGTGGCAGAGGTTTGTTGACAGACTGACAAGTAAGAGAGAGTGCCCTGAGCTTAAAAGGACTGAAAGCCAATCTGTTAACGAGCTGCAGCTGGTGCCACACGGGCGGGGCCAATTGGGTGACAAGGTAGCCGTGACATATAGCTATACAGTTAACATGTTAACCACCAGAGAGCACTCAAAGACCCCTCATTAAGTTTCCCAGAGACAAAACAGTTACTGTCCGCAGTATAGTTTAATTGTAACCATGCCGTTCCAATTTTATCCACCGTTTTTTTTTAGTGCAAAAGATTATAAAGGGCACATTTCTGGCCAATTGGGGGTTTTTAGGTGCGTCTTATAGTCAGGAAAATAAGAATATTATAAATAACTTTTTGTAAGTCATCACCAAGCAGACAAGGCTATTGACAATAAAGACTTATTTTCAATAATATTCAACTACAACTGTCAAATATGCTACATGCATAACATACAGAATATATCAAATGACTTCCTCTTCCTTGTGTGCACACATGCATTAAATAAGGCACAATACACAATAACAGATAGCAGCAAGAACAAGTAGCAGTACATTTTCCTCATCCCTCTTTGCATCCACTCACAAACTCCATTATACAAGTTTGAGTCACATGACACAAAAGTGAAATTATATTTTAATTTCTTCTTTACATGTCTATGTATTTATAATCTTATATGATCATATAAAAACAAAAGTATTTAAATAAACATATACAAGTATGAGTACAAAAATATATTGGTTTTAAATAAAAATCTAGTCTAAAAAGAACAGTTATGCACTGATTTGGCAGAGGGCACAGGGGGTAGGGCAGAGACTTCAGAGCTCAGATGGAAGAAGCTGTCTTTGAGCCTGCTGGTTCTGGCTCAGAGACTCCAGAGAGGTTAAAAAGGCTGGGTGGGGTTACTTGCAATCTTGGTGGCTCTGTCAGTGAGGTGGGAGTTGTGAAAGTCCAGGAGGGTTGTGAGGGGGACACCAATGAACTTTTTCTCTCCTCTCCTCTCCTCTCCTCTCCTCTCCTCTCCTCTCCTCTCCTCTCCTCTCCTCTCCTCTCCTCTCCTCTCCTCTCCTCTCCTCTCCTCTCCTCTCCTCTCCTCTCCTCTCCTCTCCTCTCCTCTCCTCTCCTCTCCTCTCCTCTCCTCTCCTCTCCTCTCCTCTCCTCTTCAATTATATTCTGTTGTATTCTATTGAATTCTATTGTATTCTATTGTATTGTATTGTATTCTATTCTATTCTATTCTTTGTATGGCTTCAACAGCCATTTTTAATCAAAATTCTTAATGGCCCAACCACACGGTTTCCCCCAAATCTGTAGCTTCAGTATTCTCCCTACCTGATCGAGCTTGCGTGATTCGCTCTGCTTTTATTCCTAACGCCGCCGCGTCTATTTTTACAGGTTGCGCCTTCCTCACCTACTGCGCCCGAGAGTCCGCCATCAAAGCCCAGAATGCCCTCCACGAACAAAAAACACTGCCAGGGGTAAGTGCTGCGCTATACGTGCATCCTTGTAAAAAAATATGCCAGACGATGAAAAAAACTCTGGAAAGCAATTCAATCAGCGGCTTTGCACTCCCAAATCTCGGTTCCGTTGATTGCAAGGAGGCCGCTTTACACTTAGGGCTTATTAATAGCACCGCTCGTGAAAAATTCTGTCATTGCTTTTGGATGAACACTTTTTTTTTAGTTCTTTGGGTTTACTTGGGGTTAAAGTGAAGTTATTTGTCGCCAGAATGATCCAGAATTACTTAACCATGCTTTCATTTAGTGCAGATGAACAAACCCTCTTTGACATTTCCTTTTTTATGTTTTCACTGTGATTTTTTAAGTCATAGTACATGATAGAATCTACTTTTGGTCTTGGAACCTGTACTTCTACTATTCTATATCAACCCATTTGAAGATGAGAGCTATTTTTTCGTTACCCAATATCGCAGAGTTATAGTTATATAGCCCTTAATCACAAGGAGTATCAAAGCGCTGCACAGACCACAGACTGTTACAGACTACAGACAATTTCACACCATCCCCTGATTTAAAACCGACATGAGGGCAAGGAAAAACTCAAAATCCTCAAGATGAGGAAAATGAAGAAACTTCGAGAAGGGACCGCACATGAGGAAATTCCCCTTCCAGGATGACAAGGCCTGGTGGCGCCCACCTTGTCCAGGCCAACAAACATCAACCTTTATGAAGATGAGAGCTACTTTTTCGTTACCAAATAGCGCAAAGGGCTAACAGTTTAACATCCTTTTCTAGAGTTCCAACCTTATATTTTTAGGACTATGTTGTGACCATATAGGTTGGTTGGATCCCTTAACCACTAGGGTCGTAGGGACACCATTTTCTGTGGTGTGTCTTGGGCAAGTACAGCCTGGTGGAGCCCATCCCTGTCCAGGCCAACAAACATCAACCTCTATGAAGATGAGAGCTACCATTTTATTACGCAATAGTGCAAAGGGCGAATAGTTTAACATCCTTTTCTAGAGTTCCAACTTTATATTTTATGACTATGTTGTTACCATATAGGTTAGTTTGGATCCCTTAACCACTAGGGCCGTAGGGACACAATTTCCTGTGGTGTGTCTTGGGTCAGTAAAGCCTTGTGGCGCCCATTCCTGTCCAGGCCAATATATTTATGATTATCTTATTACTTTGTTGTAATTTTTACAAAACATTATGTCATTATATTTGGATAAGACACCAGAAAATTTGTATTTTTCCTTTTTCACTTCTTTGGGTTCGTTTGAGGTAAAGGGAATGTCTTTGTTTCCAGATTAATCCAAAGTTACTTGCTTTTACTTGGTGCAGGTGATCAAACCCGCCTCCAAGCCACAATCTGACTTTTTTGGATGATTTATTTGTACTTTTTAGTCTTTAAACATCATAAAATATACTTTTGGTATTGACAACTATCCTTCTATATTAAGCTTTTTGAAGGAGAGAGCTAATTTTCTTGTTACTGAATAGCGACAATATTCTTTTCTATAAAAACAACTTGGCATGATATTACCGTATTTTCCGCACTGTAAGGCGCACCGGGTTATAGGGCACACCCCGAAAAATTAGTTTTTGGTCCTATTTTTGACATACATAAGACGCACCGGATTATAAGGCGCTACAATGGGAACGTCGACAAAACAGTCAGAGAGTTCAGTCAAACTTATTACCCCCTTAACATTCCGAAAGCTTGCAAAGACGCAAATACGTGTCCAGAACACGTGCGGATGCGGTGTCCGTACGATGTCACTCAAATGCATCGTTCCAAATATCATTCGGAAGGTTAAAGTCTTGGGATTCAAGAAATGCCAACCATTCCTTAGTTTATATTCTCTTTTTCACTCGCAACTTTACTGTATATATGACAATAAACACTTGGAATTGAGTTTAATTTAAAAATAGACACTCCATTCCATTCATTATCTGCACCGCTTATCACAGAAACATCGATTTCAGTCTGAAACAAGATACAGGGATAATATATATAGCCAGAGTAGCTCACCAAAGTCGTTGCGTTCATAATAATGTGCAGCCGTGGTCCTCTTATATCCGTGAGTTTAGTAAATCCAGGAGAATAAAATATTTACAAATACAAAATAGAAAAAAATGCTTTCTGTATGCCGTCAGCCACGTGCTATACGCATTCATCTTTTTCGGCCAATTGCAGGCTTTGTTTTGCCGTTCAAGCCAATGCCAGCCTGTGAATGATAAAAAGGATCCGCTCCTTGACCTCCGAATAACTTTAGCCAATAATGATCGATTCAACTGATGATTGACACGTCTTTTTTGGCCAATTGCAGGCTTTGTTTTGCCGTTCAAGCCAATGCCAGCCTGTAAATGATAAAAAGGATCCTCCCCTTGACCTCCGAATAACTTTAGCCAATAGTGATCCATTCAAATGATGATTGACACGTTGGTTAGCCAATGAAACGCCGGTAAATAATACTTGGCGTTCGGGGGGAAATCTAGTCGGCGGCTGCAAGTTAGTTGCAAGACTTTGCAAATTAATTTTGTTTCATAAATAAGGCGCACTGTATTATAAGGCGCATGGTCAGCTTTTGAAAAAAATAAAGGCTTTTAGGTGCGCCTTATAGTGCGGAAAATACGGTACTATGTCATTACATACCCGTCAACCTGTAGGTTTTTGCCATACAAAGTACGTTTATTATCCATTTTAAGACGTGTACGACGTACAAGAACATCTGTACGGAAAATGGCAAATTTGTCAATTATGGGTACCGTCCGGTATACACCGACTATCATGAAACGGCAAATCAATCAAGTCAAAGGAGTTTGCCGCGGTAGGCTCTATCTCGTTATCGTATCGTTTTTTTCATTGCAAACGTAGCCAAAGGTATGATGCTACTGTGCGCATAGGTCATGCATGCGTAAGTCATTCTGATCTGAAAACATCAGGCGGGGTTGATTGAGTAAATTTGAAATACATGTGGTCTTAAAAAACATCAGATTTCATGTGGTAGTTGTGTAGTGAAAGGAAGTCCGTCTCTTTTTAGAGAACCGGCTTTTTCGGCTGAACTCATTAAAGAGAGCCTGCTCTCAAACAGCTCACTTGCTTTGATGCATTCTATTACGAATTATTATGTTGTATAAAGAAGTTAAGAAAAAAAGGAAGTATAAAAGGAGAAAATGAAAAAAGACAGGTTTGTGGTTATCCCTTTAATCATTATATTACCAACAATAATTTAATGCAGAAAACAAATTAATAATTAGAATAAGGAAATATATTATTCTGATTAATTATATTTGCATGTATTTTTTTCCTTCTACAGTGAACGTCCAGGCTACTTGATTTAATTTGAACTTTTTTTAATAATAAACCTCATTCATGTCGAGCAACTCAGTATCTCACAACAAAACGTTAATTAACAATATATATGATATAACGAAACACACGTACAATATAACATGTTAAACTACATAAATAAACACGTTCGGAAAAAAAATATGTTGAAAGATTATTTTGTATTTTGTAAGGGAAAATACGACAGTTTGTAAGGGCATGGAGCCTGGAGGTTAACAGGTATGCTATATTAATGTTATTACCATGATTTTTCAAAAGAATCCGTAAGTGCTTTTATCTAAGACACCAAAAATGTTTTATTTTTTCGCTTTTTTGGGGTTATCTTGAGGTTAATGACAATTTCTATGTTGCAAAAATACATTATCCTGCTTTAATTTGGTACAAATGATTAAATCTGACGTTATCTTTTTGAGAATTCCCTTATGCTTTTTAGAGTCATGATGCATCATAAAATGTGCTTTTGGCATTAAAACTATACTTCTTTATTAAGGCTTTGAAGCCAAAAGATGCATACTTTTCACTGAGAAGCAAATACAGTAGTTGCATATTATTTTTAAGAAAGGTACGGTATTTTCTGCATGATAAGGCACCGGTTAATAAGCCGCATGTCATAATTGGAACAATTTGGAACACCTGTGGCAGCTTGATTGGCGCCAACAATCCGGACAAGCTGATTGGTGGTCACACCCTTCTTAAGCCCCCGACTTCACTTCAAACTTTGTCAGATCATTGCGAGCTGTTGTGTTTCATTCTTTCACTCAGTGAGCGTTCCCATCCGACTCAGTCCCTGTTTAAACCTGTTTCCTGCCTGATTCCCGTTTTTTGACCCGTTTCTGAACCTGACTATGCCTGTTTTGCCTGCCGCCTACGTACGACCACTATTACGAACTTGACATCGCCTCTGATCTCCAGCCCTGGTCAAAAGACTTGCCATTCCCCCCTGTCTTCTTCCGACATGGAAGTGTCACTCCCGCCTTGCTCGTTACCGCTCTCCGCCAGTCAAGCAATCAAGCAAGCCTTACTCTGGTCTGTGACACCACACCCTCAGAAAATAGTCTTTTGTCATATATTTTCTATACATAAGGCGCACCGGACTATAAGGTGCTACAGTAGGAACGTCAACAAAAAGGGTCGGATAAGTCAGTCATACCTTATTAACCTCTGAATGTTGACAAGCAAATACATGTCTCAGGCACAGACACAGTGTCTGTACGATGTCACCAGTCAAGGAAATACATCATGCAACATGTTAAACATCTTAAACTCTTGTGATTCAAGATCTGCTGACAATTGAAAAATATACTCATCACAGAAACATTACGATCAGTGGGCAACAAGATACCCAAAAATGAAAAGCCACCAAGGACGTCGTCTTGCAGCCATCACATTCGTTGGTAATACGCAATCATGGTCCCCTTACATCTGTGAGGGTAGTGAATCCAACCGTGTAAAATATTTACACACTCTAAAACAAACAATAATGTCGACAAGTAAAAAAAAGTCCACCCAAAAGCATCTCTGCATCAATGGATGTTGCATGTTGCTAACTTTCTGTTTAGCCCCATAATTCCCATTAACAAATCACCAGACTAAAAAAATTATTTTCTCTTAGCCGTAGACCAACCTAACTTGTGTCTTCACAAGTTTTTTGGCCAATTACAGGCTTTTTTATACCCCTTTTTAGCCTATACGAGCCTGTAAATGTTGAAAGGGACCAGCCTCCTTTACATCCGAATAACTTTAGCCAATAGTAACCAATTTAAATGATGATTGACACATTAGTTCGGAAATAAAACGCCGGTGTATATATATCCCAGCATGCACTGCGCACTACTTCTTCCACAGGAGAAACTCGAGACAGCGGCTACTTACTGTTGGAAAACATGTTACGACTCAATATTGATGTGTATATAAGGTGCATGTCAGCCTTTGAATGAAAATGAAGGCTTTTAGGTGCGCCTTATAGTGCGGTAAATACAGTACACAAAACTGATGTAAAATGTTTTAATGTAAATAATTTCAAATTCTGCTCGGTTTAACTTTTAACGCTCATTCACCACTAACCTCGCTAAAATGGGTCTTTGCCATTATTAGCTATCTATTGCAGTGAATTAAGTGAGTTTAAAAAATCCACAATAATCACTTGTATTTGTTTTAAATATAAATTTCAATATTGCTGAAAGGATAGGATGGCTTACCCTGGTTATTTGTGTTACGATAATAGCTGTCAGCATGTTATTATGTTTTTTCCTTTTATTCTTCTATTGTGCTACATGCTACAATAACATTTTGATCCGTTTGATTCAGAAATAACAGTATTTTTTTTTAGTGTGTAATTTAAAAATTGATGCGAAAGCAATTTGTACTGAGTGAAAATTGGAGGCGAACGGCTAACTACTCAATTCCAATTCTTCAAAATAGCAATGAGTGCAGTTCACTCCCGAATCCTGATCCAATTATTTCCAGTCATGATCTTTTCATTTGAGCTTTTTAAACTCACAATAAACCATTCAATTTGTTTTTAGTATTAAAAACTACACGTACCTATGTTAGCAACGTGGCCAATTGCATGTTATATTTTTCCCCTTTTTCCTTCCATGTGGCTATTTTGTTACATGCTACAATAACATTTTGATCAGTCTGATTCAGAAATAACACTACTTTATTTTTTGCCAGTTTGTAATCCAAACATGTATGCGAAAGTACTTTGTACTGAGTGAAAATTGACGGCAAACGGCTAACTACTCAATTCTAGTTCTTTAATTTTTCCCCACTCATGATCATTTCTCTTGAGCTCTTTAAAGTCACAATACACCATTACATTTGGTTTTAGTATTGAGAACTACACTTTTTATTTAAGCAACCTATCTAATAGCATGTTTTTATAATTTTCCTTTCATGTTGCTATTTTGCTACATGTTATATGCGATATATAATAATTATTGGTCTGTTTTTAGTTGAGATAATCATAAAAATAGAGATTACAGATCTGTCATGTTTGGCACCCAATAATTAGCCGCTAGCGCTTGAGCTGTTCGCTTCGCCGACGCCTAACACGTTTTCCGAATCTTCGTCTAAAGCTGCCAGATCACATCCTAGCACTCCTATTTTGGAATCATTTTAACAACCTTCCAATGTTGCTAATTTACACACAATGTGCACAATTAGCATGCGTTCGCATTTCAGGCTACTTGAAGTCAAGTCAAGTCATTTATATTTGTATAGCCCTTAATCACAAATAGTCTCAAAGGGCTTCACAAGTTATTACATATAATAAGTTTAGGTTATTCGTATGCTATAGAGTAGAAGTGAGTTTTAAGCTTAGATTTAAACATTTCCACTGAGGTTGCAGATCGGATCTCAGGGGGAAGAGCATTCCACAACACCGGTGCCCGGATGGAGAACGCTCTCGAACCAGCAGAACACTTCTTGGCTCTTGGGATCACCAGGAAACCGGCGCTCTCAGAACGAAGGCTTCGGGCCGGGACATAGGGGGAAATCAGATCTGAAAGATATGAGGGGGAAAGTCCATGTATGATTTTGTATAGTAATAGGAGAACCTTAAAATCGCATCTTAGGCTAACAGGGAGCCAATGCAGGTTAGCCAAAATTGGGGTGATGTCATCGTACTTCTATGTCCTTGTTAAAAGCCTCTTTGCAGCATTTTGTACCAGCTGAAGACTCTTGAGTCTGGTCATCGGAAGACCGGAAAGTAGTGCATTACAGTAATCACAGGGTGTACTTTTTTTTCTAACAATCCTTATTGATCTGGTTCTATATTTACCATCTTGTCTTGCTAAAAGTTAGCATACTCACTTTTACGACGTTTGGAGTTTTGATTTTTAACAATTTTCCCCAGAAAACATGACCTAAAATCCTTGTTTTGCTATCTTAGATTTGTTTAAGTCTGTAGCTGTGTACAGCACCCTAGAAATAGGGGATCTTTGACAACAATATTAGTATATGGCAGCCTAACTAGAATGGATATTTGATGTCTACAGCCATGTATGGCAGCTTAGCTAGAACGCATCTTTAGCGTATGGCAGTTTACAACAGTCTAGAGAAAAAGATCCTTGACATCTGTAGCTGTTTAGGCAGCCTAGGGAGAATGGCTCTTTGACATCTATAGCTATCTGTGACAGTCAAGCTATAATGGATCTTTAATGTCTACTGCCCTATATTGCAGCCCAACTAGAATGGATCTGTGACGTATGTATGTGCCAATGACAGCTTGGTAAGAGTTGATCTTTGATGTCAACAACCATCTACAGCAGCCTATTAAAAATAGATCCTTGACATGCGTAGCAGTCTATGGCAAGCTAGGTAGAGTTGAACTTTGATGTCTATGGCCGCCTAGAAATAGAGGACCCCTGACAATGATAGGAGTCTATGTCAGCCTAACTAAATTGGGTCCAGACATTTATAGCTGTCTATGAGAGCCTAGCCAAAATGGATCTTTGATGTCTGTACCCGTTTATTGACGCCTAGCTCAAATGGATCCTTTTTGTCCCAGCCATCTTCTCCAGCCTATCTAGGATGGATCTTTGACATATAAAGCCGTCTACTGTGGCCTAAAATTAATGGATTTTCGACCACTAGCGGTATATACTGTATGCTACACTAGAAACAAATAATCTTTGACGTCTGTAGGCGTCTATGGCCTCATAGATGAATAGATGTTTGAAATATATAGCCATTTATGACAATCTAGCTAGAATGCATATTTGAAATAAGTGGCTGTATATGACAGCCTAGAAATAATGGATCTTTGAAGTCTATAGCTGTCCATAAAAGTTTGGAGTCAACTGATCTTTGACATCTATATTCATCATTGGTAGCCTAGGAATAACGGATCTTTTATGTCTTTATCCATCAGCAGAAATCTAGCTAGAATGGATCATTGACGTATATAGCATTTATGGCAGCCTAAAAATTATGTTTCTCTAATGTCTGTAGGCATCTATGTCCTCATAGACGAATAGATCTTTGAAATATAGAGCCATTTATGACACTTGAAATTAGTAGCAGTATATGGCAGCCTAGAAATAATGGATCTTTGATGTCTATAGCTGCCTATGAAAGCCTTGATATAACTGATCTTTGACATCGACATACGTCATTGGTAGCCTAGAAATAATGACTTAAAAAGATGTGCCAAAATAATCTCTTCAATCTCAATTATTAAAATGCATTTCATATAATAACATGATGAGAAGGCTTACCACAATTTATTTTTGTTCTAATTAATAATACATGCGATATGTCATGATGCGGTAATGTATGCGCCATGCCGTGTGCGCTCCCCCCTGACAGCCGGTTTAAATAAAACAGTACATTTTTCACGTTAGCCGCGGCTTTACCGGGATGACATTTTCAGGTCGGCGTGTTTTCAAACATATCTCGTCGTGTCGCTTACACACGCTCAGCGGACGAGATGTTCCTTCATGCACTTTGAATGCTGCCACTCCAGTGAGTAATAAAACCTTTTCCGTGTACCCCTTCGGTCCTGCTTCATCACCCCTCGCCCTCAATAATTTGGGAAGCATGCGCATCATACGTGGTGGCTGTCGGTCCCATTTACAAGTTTTGACTTGAATGCACAATATTCCTTGGTTTTTCATAGCCAACTGTTTTAAGTGAATATCTGCAAGAAGAAAATTTACATTCATATACTTTCTACAGTATTTATTTGTGTATAATGCGCAATCGTGCACAATTAAATTGAATTGTCTTTATTGTCATCGATATAAACGTTGTGAAACATTGACACTCCAGGGTAAAACATGTAATTTTCAGGACCCGAATGGAAACAGGACCCATTTGCGTAACGTTTACCACAAGTTTTATTGAAGGAACGAGGAAGGGCTGCGCCCACGATCCGGTGTTCGCTCTCGCACTCGGAAGTGCAGAAGTGGATCTTCCGTAGCGAGCCATGGCGGTTCCAGGGGCGGAAAACGGGTTGGTAGCCGGGACAGGGAGAGCAAGATGTGGTCTGGGTCAGAAACGAGTTGTAAGCTGGGACGGGAGAGCAGACGTGGTCGGGATCCAAACAGGTCGTAGTGGGAGACAAACAGGACAAAAAACGGTACAGGCGTGAGCCAGGATCGAAAAAGGCTTGCTTAGTATACACAGAGATTCGCAGACAGACTGACAACAGGGGATCGACAGGACTGAGTTCAAATAGTGACAGGGAGCCAATCAGAACCCGCGGCAGCTGGCGCCAAATGAGTGGGCACAGCTGAGTCACATCAGTAATCATGACAGTAATAAATACTGTGAAGAAAGAGGAAAAAAAAGTATAATACTATCAGGATAGAAAGGCAAAAAAATAATTACAACGTAGTACTTGAAAATTTGTTCTATGTTATAATAACACTGCAAGAAAAACAATAGTGCATTGTAATAATAGTACAATCAAAATAAGTGCAATGACATTTTGCAGCAACAATTAAAAAACACAATATAATTAAAATGGTATTTATATTAAGTTTTGTGCAATAGTATATATTTTCACCTGTTAATTTAGCAACAAAAAAAAAAAGACAAAAAAGGCAAAAGATATAATTTTACTGTTTGTGTGCTCATTTAGGGTGGTCATGGCTCTGGGAAAGAAGCAGTCCCAGAGCCTGTTCGTCCTTTTTTGTGGTACCTGTAGCGTCGACCAGAGAGTAACAGGTCAAAGAGGTGTTGTCTTTTATAATGTTAAATGGTATCACAAGCCGGCAATGTCCTCTAGACTGGGCATAGAGCAGCTGGTGATCTTTTAGGATGTGTTGATTACTCTATGTAACTCTATAAAAAATGCAAATACAGTAAAACAGAATCTTAAAACCTTATTTGTAACGCGCACCAAAACGTTGACTTGTTTAAAAACAAAATCACAATTTGTGTCAGAGACCAGAACAAGCACTCGGATCCAATCGCGTCAGTTTTATAATTTATTTGGACAAGGGTCGGTGGAGCAGGCTTGGGACGTCGTCTCTTGGTGGCAGAAAGTCTCTTTGGACGAAATGGCAGCTCCGTGGTGAAACGCGTGACGAGTAACGTAGCAGGTAAGTCGGTGGCCGGGGCGGGAGAGTAGGTCGTAAACTTTTAACAGAAAAGGGTCAGGCAACGAGAAGCAGGCTTGGAATACACAAAGGGAACGTGGGTACCTTGAATGTTGGAGGCTCACTCATGGAAACGAGGAGTACACTCGAACGTCCATCTCTGGGCGCTGACAGCTTTAGTAGAAAGCCTCCACCAATCAGGAAAGCGCGTTCCAGCACGCCAGCTGATTACCTCAGGTGGCTCCAGTTAGGTAATCACGACAAATTTGTACTTTGCAGCTTCAGTGCATCGTGATGAAAATATATTCCATGGTCAATTTTCCCCACTTGAATATCGCTGCCCTCGTGGTTCCTTTTTTCCGTTTTGTCCACCAAAAAGAGAACTGCACTTGTGTGGCTGCGATTCATTGTCCCCGATCACATATTTCTGCAAAAAGGGACCGTCAGAGCGAACTGTCAGTCCATGCATTTTGGCCCGAATATATTTAAATGCAGGGTTTTGGCCGCAATCCATCATACTTGGTCAGCTATCAGTTTGGCCTACTGAAGTATTCTAATGTGCTCCACCTAAAAGAAACTGTACCCTTTTGGCTGCGATCCATTATCCCCAATTGACTATTGCTCTTAACTGGGGCTGAGAGTGCAAATGAGAACCCTTTGGGCCACGATCCATTATACCAAGTCAACTATTGCTGTGAGCATGGGCTGGAAGAGTGCATGTTTAAAATGGAGGTGAGGACTACTTAGTAGATTTTTGCATATCACGTGGGGGTTTGTTCCCATTAATCGTGATAAACGAGGGATTACAGTATGTATGTGTATATATATATATATATATATATATATATATATATATATATATATATATATATACACAGTTGTCTGTCCCCGTGTGCCCTGTGATTGGCTGGCAACCAGTTCAGGGTGTCCCCTGCCCACTGCCTGGTGATGGCTGGGATGGGCTCCAGCCCCCCCGCGACCCTAATGAGGATAAGCGGTACGGCTAATGAGATGAGATGAGATGAGATATATATATATACAGGGGTGGGTAGGGTTACTTTAACTGGATTACTTTCAATTACTTTTGGATTACTCCAATATCAAATATGCTGATAAAAGACAAAAGAAACTAAATATGAAAAAAATTACTAAATTTTGTGCAGGTTTGGGGAGTAACGGAATACATGGAACGGCAAAAATGATGTTGGCAAGCTGTTTGGATTTATTTTCATTTTGTTCCTGTTGCATTTTATGTTAGTTTTGCCGGAGATCAAAGTGATCAAAGCCAGGGGAGAAAGCTTACCACGTGTTGTGAGTCATAATTTTATTCATTTTTAGTTTATTTTGTCTTTTATTAGCGTATTTGGTATTGGAGTACTCCAAAAGTAATTGAAAGTAATCCAATTAAAGTAACCCTACCCAACCCTGTATATATATGTATATATATATATATATATATATATATATATATATATATATATATATATATATACATATATATATATATATATATATATATATATATATATATATATATATATATATATATATATATATATATATATATATATGAAAATATGTGTATCTTAGCAGTGTTTGCAATGGAGCAGGAGGGGGCCTGCATGGAGTGTTGACACCACAGGAGTCCTCCCATGTGTGCTACCGTATATGCTAGCGTGTCGGAACATAATCCCCTCACGGCTCTCGTCGGCGTATTAACGTGGGGTGCCATTTCTTATTTCCATAAAGTTCCATCCCACATTACTGCTCTCCCACTTGCACCCCGCCCCTGGTCAAGTGCAAACCCGCTGAGGCTCGACGTATAGAGCCAGAAGCACTTTGGAGCGATGCTCGCAGCTATGTAATATCCGTCGCCGCGTGGCGCAGCCAGATTACGTCGGGTGTTGGATCGCCGGGATTTGCACAGGATGTGTGGGTGAGATAAGCTTGGTTTCTGCCAAACGCTCCACCTAGCATGGTTTCCACGCAAATATGGCGATGCTATTTCGTTGATGTCCAGTTTAATACGCCAACTCGGGGGACTGTTTTTTTTAAACTGGGATCTTGAGGACGTTTATTGTATATGCATGGATCATTGTATGCCCATTTTGAAATGTTGACAAATATACATTATCCTCTCACCATTTTACTTTTTGTCTTTAAAATCCCTGGAGATACAAGTTTTTTCTAATAATACACACTCACCAATACTATGGTTTTATGTGTCACTCTACCGCTTTTCTCTCATTAAAAACGGCTACCGATTTTTATTTTTTTTAAAGCTAGTTCCTTCAAATTTGAACCAAACAAATCTCGACCAGACTAGTATAGTTAGGGGCTGCTTTATCTTGAAGCAAGTCTTTGTGCGTGTATAAACCGCTCCAACAATTGCAATACTGTCAAGACCAGAACGGAGACAGGACCCACTTGCGTTACGTTTCTCTCAGTTTTATTGGAAGAAAGGAAAGGGTTGCACTCATGATTCGGTGATCGCTGGACGCGGTAAGGTGGTCGTTCTGAACACGTAAGTAGGACTTCCGTGGAGAGCGATGGCGGTGTCGGGAACAGAAAAAAACGGGTCTGTAGACCGGGACAGGAAAGCAAAAAATGTGGTTGTGATCGGAAACAAGTTGAAAGCCAGGAAAGGAGATTAGACGTGGTCAGGATCAAAAAACGGGTCGAAGCCGGGAAACAGACGGGAGCAAAAACAGGTGGGAGTCAGGGTCGAAAAAGCTTGTCTAGAGTACACTGAAGTTTGCAGACAGACTGACAACAGGTGACAGAAAGGAGTGGGGTTTAATCAGGGACAGGGAGCCAATCAGAGTCCGAGGAAGCTGGCGCCAACGGAGCGGGGACAGGTGCATCACATCGGTAATCATGACAAATACTGTATTTACTGGACCATTAGTCGCTCCTGAGAATAAGTTGCACCAGACAGAAAATGCCTAATTAAGAAGGAAAAAAACATATATAGATTGCACCTGGAGTATAAGTCGCATTTCTTGGGGACATTAGTTTGAAAAAAATCCAACACCAAAAACATACACGTCATGATGAAAGGCAATTTGGAATAAAAACAAAATGGAGAACAGGCTGAATAAGTGTATGGTATCCGTTACATGATTAACATGCCCGGTAATGCCAGAAACTGCGTAACGCATTCAAATATATTCAGATTACCTTGGCATAAAGAACATGCTTACCCAATTATCAGCTTCACTGAATACAGTACAATCTTCATCCTCAATGTCACTTTACCGGTAAAGAATTTCTCAAATTCTGGAGGCAGATGATAAGCCGCTTCCTCCTTCCGCCTCTCTCTCTCTTGGGGTTGTCCATCGATTCGATGATGACCATCTTCTTTTATTTGTGAGTCTGCTGATGTTTGAACATTCCGATCCTGGATTGTGGTCGGAGACTCAGGTAAAAGAGGATACCTGCGCAATGATGGTTTTTAAAGTGGCGTAAGGGGTGCGCTTTCCCCAACGCCACTATCTTGATTGTAAAGAAGATGGTTCCAGTGGCAAGGGAGACCCTAGACGACCAGCATCTTCCTACAACTGCAGGCGGCTAACGGGATCCAGGTCTGTAGGAAACCGCCTCAAAGCGTGCCGCCACCAGCTTTTGGGATCACTCTTAGTCTGGACTCTACCCTTCGACCTGTTCGGCTTGGGTAACCCTACCAGGAGTACGAGACTCCCGCCGACATAGCTCTAGGGGTCATGGAGACGCGCAAAGTGCCCCACCACGATAAGGTGGTGATCCGTCGGGACACCTTCCGCCTACATCGCTTATGTCAGACTCACCATCACTTCCGCTTCTCGCTAACTCTAAGCTTTCTTTCTGCTGCTCGAGTACCATAGCTTGTAATCTTTAGAATATTATTTGCTTTTGGGTGCCTTTTCTTTTCAGCTCTTCTTAGTTGTTTTTACAAAAAAATCTGCTGAAAAATGCCCCCCGAGCAACAGGGCAACGCTGAAATTATCAATGCAGGCCTAGAGCGCCCTCTTGCGGTTTAGTGTGAAAAGAACATGTGAAAAATATATCGATGATAAAAATGTAAAACTTAATGATATACTGTAATTGTGATAAAACATTAACATATAAGAGTATAAGTCGCATTTGCAGCCAAATTATTAAAAATAAACTGCGACTTATACTCGGCAAAGCCATTACAAAAATAGACATTGTTTAATAATTTGTAGGGAGATTGACTTAAATATTAAGCAATACACACATATATATATATATATATATATATATATATATATATATATATATATATATATATATATATATATATATATATATATATATATAACCCTCCAGACCCTGGGTTCAACCAACAACACATTATAGGCAAATTAAGATGTTCAAAGAGCAAAACGAGACAGAGCGGCCTCGCCTCAGAGCTATTCCTCGACAAGCCACATCGTTTTGTTTTTTTGCCCCCGCGCAAACTATTCCGATCGTACGGGCGCGTCCATCTGCCATTCCGCCGCAAAAGTCTGAATTATTCAACCCTACACCGTTTGAAGGTTGTACGAGGTACTAGGTTGCGATCGTGTGTTGTGTTCTGTGGGGGCGGGAATCTGGAGGGGCGGTCAGCATGATGCCAATTGGTCCTGGCAGGACGTTGAGGCCTCGTAGCAAAAGAGAGAGAACTCGTTAGAATTTTGCCTTTGGGGACTGTGTTTGTGTCTGTGTGTGTTCCTAATCAGTAAAATGATTGTGGCAAAGGGAGCCCGGGCAAGGTCTTTTCTTTGTAAAATATTTATCCTATCAAGAGGAACGATACATGTTTTTGGATGATAATAAAACTTTTAAAACCGCAATTCTGTCTTTGGTTCCCTATTTTCATTTTTAATAACCGTTGTGTAGTTTCCGAGTTTAAATGTTGAAGTGGTTTTTACGAGAAGCCTAAAAAATAGAAGAATGATAAAATAAAATCCACTCTAGCCCGGGGTCTCACACTTTTTTCAAGCGGAGAGCTACTTTTTGTCATTAATTCATGCAAAGGGCACCCATTTCTAAAATCAACCTTTCGCTAGATTGCTTACCAGCTAAAAAGGTAGATAGGTTGGAAGGTAAACACTTAAAAAACTAAAAAGGAGCTTGATAGCAAGGCAAAAGACTAAATAGCCTTCTGAATAGTCGGATATAATGCTAAAAACAAAGCTAGATAGATAGCCAGAAAGGAGGCCAAAATCTAGCTTGATAACTGGCAACAAAGTTAAAATGTTAGCCAGATAAAATCCCCCCAAAAATTAAAAATTGTGCTAAATTGCTTTGCTGAATAACTAAAAATGTAGAAAGAGAGCTAGATATGAAGCTAGAAAGGTAGCCAGATAGCTGACAAACAAACAACAACAGTTTTTGCTCGTTTACTTTATAGCCAAATAGATCTTTGACATCTATAGCGGTCAACGGCAAGCTAGCTTGAAAGGAAATGAAAGTGGAATAAGAAAGCTCAATTTGGTTGAGAAAATGTTTGGATATCTTCTTTCGGCCTCTCTCTACCACAGAGAAGAGTGTAAATCTTGAAGCCCATCTTCCACAAGTAAGTTAAACATAACTTTATTTATCTTTATAGAGCATGTTATTTTATGAAATGTTTATTTTTTTGGTACAAAATAATACAGGGGACTTATACAAGCCTTAAAAATACTTATACAAACCTTAAACATACAAAATATAGCACTGAAGCAACTTAAGAACAAATTCAACTTACGAACAATCATCGTCTCATTCGTAAGTAGGGCAACGTCTGTACCATTTTCTGCCGATGGGTTAAGACTTTATTTTCTGCATCGTACAACACTATTTCCTTGGTGGAGGTCTTCATTATACTGAACCAGATCCCATTATGGAACACCCATAAACCAAAAACAATGCAAGACATTATGCTTTTACTCTGAGAATTAAAGACTCTCACGTGGCTCCTGTATGGTTAGTCGAATATATTATTAGGAAGTTTATTCTCCACAGACACCCTATAAGTATAAATCCTTTTTTTCCCTTTCACAAAAACACCAGGAAGCCCAATCCCATGAGAGTTGTTCTCTAAATATGTGTCTATTCTCCTGTGACAGGAAGCACAACGGTGAGAAAATATGGCAACATTTTGACAGCACCGACCATTCATCGTATATCCATCGGATCATATTTTCAGACGACTCTTTGCTCCGGGGAGGTAGCATGTGTGTTTTTCGGCGGCGTTACATCAAAACGCCGTCACGCCGAACACACGTGGGGGGAGAACGACAGCGTTCATGCGATGTCAGTGAACGCACATTGCTATAAGAATCGTACGTCACGTGGACGAGTTAGGCCCTTTGCTAACGTCGCTAAGTCCCTCGGGCTACGAAAGTTGAATATAGGTCAGGTTATAACAACGGGAGTAGAACTTTTCTGACATTTAGTGGAACATTCGAAGTAGACTGCATGAAATAAAATCTTACCCCGTTGGCTAGTGATTCGTTTATTTCCCACCTAGGCCTTCAGTAGTGTTACGTCTGAATACATCTAACCCTCAATAACTACCTCACGGCTGTACAGTATTTACCCCATCCACAGCTGCAACACATAAAATGCATCGTTAATAACCTCATAAAATCGCACTATTGTTTAGGAATATTGTTTTCTTAATAAAAATACTTTTAATTTGTGCACAAAATCCTCACTCCTTTCTTTCCTCAAACAGATTTCAATTACTCTATTGTACCAGTTTCATGAAGAAGTTCTTATCCATCTCCATCGAAGCCAATGCTGAAAGTCGAGGCTGTCCTGTCGTATTTCTGGCATACTTTTTTATTCGATTCAGGGATGAAAAAATCAGTTCGACAGATGCAGTTTTAATAGGCATACTTGGACGGTCACCTAGCCAATCATAGTTTGTGAAACTAGTAGTTTCGTTACGCCTTCTTGCAGGCACTGCTTCTCCAACTCAGAATATTTATCGTCACTTATTTTAATGCATCAGAGCCTGCAGAACTGATTGTGAAGGCCTCATGGTATATATCTGACCTTGGCAACAAGTAATAGCTGAAATTCGATTGGTTATGTAACGACCCTCAATCATGCAAGACACAAGGTTCACAGTCACTCGGTTTATTGCCTGCATTCAGTAAACAAAACAATACAAAAGTCAGGGCGTCTGTGCACGACTGCAATCATCTTCAGCACAAGGTTATTGAGCTGAAGGTACGGCAAGCGCAGAAGCCCATGAGTGCCAAACGAAAAAAGACAGTCGCACACGCCCATGGCTTAACAAATGAATGTGGTACCAGAATTTTAACAGTAATGCAACAAAAACACAGATTTTGTGAGAATTAAAAAAAACTCAAAACAATCAAATTTCAACTCTGTTACACCTAGATGCTTGAATATGAAAGCATAAAAACAAGCAGTGCAAACAGGGGAAAAGCAATAAAGGAAGCTGATTTCGGAATTATTTGATAAGTATTCACGGACAAAAACATAATTACATCACATGATTCAAATATTATTAAGCAGTGAAGGTTTTTAAGGCTCTGATTACCCATCATAGTTTAGAGCTATCGTAACTTATTTTTCAAGTCCATCCATTATCTGCACCGCTTATCCTCAGTAGGGTCGCAGCGGTGCTGGAGCCCATCCCAGCTATTTTCGGGCAGTGGGCAGGGGACACCCTGAACTGGTTTCCAGCCAGTTGCAGGGCACACAGGGACAGACAAGTTTTTCAAAACAAATACGCAAAATGATCCAAACCAGTGTTTTTCAACCTGGCCTTTTTTAGTGTACCCTGGGAAATCGCCTTATTGTATCTTTGCAACAAATATTCATTGTTCATTGATGATAATAATGATGTTGATAATAAAGCGACCACAGAACCTATATAAATAGGCATATTCATGAAGTATCTCATCTCATCTCATCTCATTAGCTGCACCGCTTATCCTCAGTAGGGTGCTGAAGCCCATCCCAGCAATAATCGGGCAGTGGGCAGGGGACACCCTGAACTGGTTGCCAGCCAATTGCAGGGCACACAGGGACAGACAACTCGCTCGCTCATTCATACCTAGGGACAATTTGGACTGGCCAATTCACCCGAAATGCATGTCTTTGGAATGTGGGAGGAAACCAGAGTGCTCGGAGGAAAACCCACGCAAGCACGGGGAGAACATACAAACTCTGCACAGGAAGTCTGGAGCTGGATTTGAACCCACACAGGAGGTTCCCAAGACCTTAGAACTGTGCCGCATACGTGCTAACCACTGCGCTTACCACTGCGCCGCAGTGCTGCCCTTTACGACGTATCTGTTACATGTAAATACACAAGAGATCTATCTGTTTATTAAGGAAGTCGGGGGTTAGGATTAACTAAGCATATGATTCTTCATATTACTTTTTGGACATGTTATTTTATCATTGTTTTTGACTTTGGACTAGTGTTTTGTTTTCATTTTTCTCATGTGCGAAATAAGATTTAATTCCTCCATTCATTCATTCATTCATTGATTCATTCATTCGTTCATTCATTCATTCATTCATTTAATCATTCATTAGCAATGCTGTCTTTCAGTTATCAAGTAACTGTAACATCATCTATATCAGTAGGTGGCAGCAGATTACTATACATTTCTTTTATTTTTATGGAGTGATCTGCTCATGCGATAGTACAGCGTAATTAAAAACGTATATTGCTCCATAAAATTACAAAGAAAAACATAATTTAATCAAAGAAAGTAAAAATGTTGCTCATCATTTTGCTGATTTTAACTATTTTTTGTTCGTGACTTAAAAAAATTGACACAAAAAGGTAGTAAAAAAACATCTTTTTGTTGCACGGACTTATAATTTTTGGCAATTTAAAGTATTATCTTCGTTTTGTTCTAAAAAACACAATACAATATAAAACTTTGAAAAACTACTCAAAAATATACTAAAACCCATAATGAATGCAAAATTATTAACTGTATTGAGTAACCTGTCTTGTCTCCTGAGGCACAGGAACCATGTAAGATGAAAAAAACCTGACACTGTAAATGTGCCCAGTATAATAGTTTTAAAATTTAGCACATATTCTTTAAGATTTGAATTACTTTTTTATTGTATTAAGAAACAAAAACACAAAACAAAAACAGAACAGAACAGAGTGGAAAGTTGTTTGATGCCACTGGCAAATCATTGTTGCTAATTATAAGTATAATTTTGTAGTTTTACTAAAAGAAAATGCGAAAATTAAAATAAAATAATAATGATATTACATTGTACTTCAAAGCGCCTTTAAGGACACCCAAGGTCATTCACTCTTCATAAAAGTAGGACACCACAATAAAGGAAGAGTAAAACAAGCAAGTAATACATAGTAAATAAAACACATTAGAGTTAAAAGGGGGCGATATTTGAGGCGGATGGTCAAGAAAAGGCTAGTCAGCAGAGGTGAGTTTTAAGTCCGGATTTGAAGGGGGAAAGGGTCGCAAAATTTCGGAGGTCAGGGTCGCAGAATTTCGGAGGTCGGACGGCAATGAGTTCCAGAGCCGAGGGGCAGAGCTGCTGAAAGTTCTACTTGAATAAATATTACAAAGTCCAAAATTACTACAAAATAGTAATACCTTCTGA
Organism: Urocampus carinirostris; assembly: GCF_059441175.1. NCBI lineage: Eukaryota > Metazoa > Chordata > Actinopteri > Syngnathiformes > Syngnathidae > Urocampus > Urocampus carinirostris. The sequence goes on from NC_142360.1 coordinate 3,239,144, forward strand.
GGCACGGTGACCGCAAATGATAATAAAAACTCAATACTGTTAACTAAAGCAACATGAGGATTTAAGTTTAAAACAACAACGTTAAACTGGTGCCAGAAATTAATTTATAAAGATTTTCAACAGGTAAAGTGGCTGAAGATTTTTTCAATGAATTGTCATGATTACTGATGTGAAGCATCTGTGCCCGCTCCTTTGACGCCAACTGCCTCGGACTCTGATTGTTTCTCTGTCCTTATTGAGACCCACTCCTTTCTCTCACCTGTTGTCAATACGTCTGCGAACCTCAGTGTACTCTAGACAAGCTTTTTCGACCCTGTCTCCCACCTGTTTTTGCTCCCGTCTGTTTCCTGGCTTCGACCCGTTTTTTTTATCCTGACCACGTCTACTCTCCTCTCCTGACTTTCAACTTGTTTCCGATCCCGACCTCGTTTTTTGCTCTCCTGTCCCGGCTACTGACCCGTTTTTTCCGTTCCCGACACCGTCATCGCTCGCCACGGAAGTGCCACTTCCGCGTTCAGCGCGGCCTGCTTACCGCGTTCAGCGATCACCGAATCATGGGTGCAACCCTTTCCTTTCTTCCAATAAAACTGAGAGAAACGTAACGCAAGTGGGTCTTGTCTACGTTCTGGTCCTGATATGAATAATAAAAAAGATGCACATTAGCTACAAACAAGGTTGAGAAACACTGATTTAAGTTACTGAATGGTAGCTGATTTTGCCAGATTAAACAATTTTTTTTAATCTATTGCTTAAAATGGGAAAAAACTATTTGCTGGATGAAAACTTTCTGCTTTTTAAATGTTATGAAATGAAGTTACTTAAATTATATTTAATTATAATCTAGCCGATTATAATAATTATGATTATTTAAAGGACCCCGCCTTAAAAACAAAACAAAAAAAAAACAAATATACTTGAAAATAAGCACTCTAAGAGACATAACTACTTAAAACAGATGAATTCCCCATTCTTGTCTTATTCCCCATAAATCAAAATTCACCCCAATGGTATTTATCTATAGACAGTGACGTCCTAACCCAAGCCCCGCCACGAAACCACTTCACAGTCAGAAGTGTGCTATTTTTTCTGAGGTACAGGTTAGCAAAAAGTCTGAATTATTAATGTTGAGTGGTATTTTTAGCCCATTTAACCTATTTCTGGTTGTGGCTAGAGACCGCTCGCCCATCTGTCTGCGAGATTTCCACCATGTCACGCTGCCGTGATCTGGGTTACCTCGTGGAACCAGAGCACTACCTGTACACAAAGACATTTATATATTAAATACATTAAATACATATTAAATGTATTGAATATATATTAAATATATTAAATACATATTAAATACATATTAAATATATTAAATACATATTAAATATATATTAAATATATATTATATATATATATATATATATATATATATATATATATATATATATATATATATATACGGCTAATGAGATGAGATGAGATATATATATATATATATATATATATATATACTGTATATTATATCTCATCTCATCTCATTAGCTTCACCGCTTATCCTCAGTAGGATCGCGGGGGTGCTGGAGCCCATCCCAGCAATCATCGGGCAGAGGGCAGGGGACACCCTGAAGTGGTTGCCAGCCAATCGCAGGGCACACAGGGACAGACAACTCACTCGCTCATTTACACCTAGGGACAATTTGGACCGACCAATTCACCTGAAATGCATGTTTTTGGAATGTGGGAGGAAACCGGAGTGCCCGGAGGAAACCCACGCAAGCACGGGGAGAACATACAAACTCCGCACAGGAAGTCTGGAGCTGGATTTGAACCCACGCAGGAGATTCCCAAGACATGAACTGTGCCGCACATGCGCTAACCACTGCCCTGCCGTGCTGCCTATATATATATATATATATATATATATATATATATATATATATATATATATATATATATATATATATATTTATGTGTATTATGTGTATATAATATATACTGAGGATAAGTGGTGTAGCCAATGAGATGAGATGAGGTATATATATATATATATATATATATATATATATATATATATATATATATATATATATATATATATATATATATATATATATATATATATATATATATATATATATATATTATGTGTATTATGTGTATATAATATATACTGAGGATAAGTGGTGTAGCCAATGAGATGAGATGAGGTATATATATATATATATATATATATATATATATATATATATATATATATATATATATATTTTTTTTATTTTTTTTTTTACAACAATTTATCTTTTTTAACAATTTATTTGTGTGATATAGCTGCAAATAAGTATTTGAACACCTAAGAAATGTTAATAATTGGAACAGTAGCCTTTGTTTGCTATTACAGAGGTCAAACGTTCCCTGTAGTTTTTCACAAGGTTTGCAAACACTGCAAGAGGGATATAGGCCCACTCCTCCACACAGATCTCCACTAAATCAGTCAGGATATGGGCTGTCGCTGAGAACCACAACGTTTTAGCTCCCTCCAAAGATTTTCGATTGGGTTCAGGTCTGGAGACTGGCTGGGCCATGCTAGAACTTTGATATGCTTCTTAGGGAGCCACTCCTTTGTTTTCCTGGCAGTTTACTTCAGGTCGTTGTCATTTTGGGAGACCCAGCCACGACCCATCTTTAATGCGCTGACTGATGTCAGAAGATTTTTCCCCAAAATCTCACACTACACGGCCCTAGTCATCCTATCTTTAATGCAATGTACTCGTCCAGTCCCATGTGCAGAAAAACAGCTCCAAAGATCGATGCTACCGCCCCAATACTTCAAAATAGGGATGGTGTTTGTTGGATTGTGCTCTTCATTCTTCTTCCTCCTAACACGCTTAGTGGAATTATGACCAAAAAGTTCTATTTGGGTCTTATCGGACCACAAAACTTTCTCCCATAACTCCCCTGTATCATCCAAATGGTCATATGCAAACTTAAAACAGGCTTTGACATGTGCTGGTTTAGCAAGGGAACCTTTCGTGCCATGCATGATTTCAAATCATGACATCTTAGTGTATTTCTTACAGTAACAGTGCATTAAGTAAGAATGGAGGAAAAAAGTGGCACATGCTGATACAATGCTAAAAATAAAAACTACAATAAAATCAAGCAAGCAAGCAACACGATATAACTAAAGAAAGTATTAGAAGTAATATTTTTGTCATATTGCCAAGCAATAGCTTTAATTTATCCATCCATCCATCCATCCGTCCATCCATCCATCCATCCATCCATCCATCCATCCATCCATCCATCCATCCATCCATCCATCCATCCATCCATTATCTGCACCGCTTATCCTCAATAGGATCGCGGGGGTGCTGGGGCCCAACCCAGCTATCTTCGGGCAGTGGGCAGGGGGCACCCTGAACTGGTTGCGAGCCAATGGCAGGGCACACAGAGACAGACAACTCGTTTGCTCATTCACTCCTAGGGACAATTTGGACCGGCCAATTATAACCTGACATGCATGTTTTTGAAATGTGGGAGGAAACTGGAGTGCCCGGAGGAAGCCCACGCAAGCACAGGGAGACCATGCAAACTCCACTCAGAGGGTTTGATCTCACGACCTCAGAACTAGGCCGCACACGCGCTAACCACTGCCCCACCGTGCTGCCCACCTTTAATTTAATTTGATTTGATTTAATTTGATCTAATTTAATTTAATTTAATTTAATTTAATTTAATTTAATTTCATCTTTTGATTTCATAGAATCGTCATTGCTGACAACTCAATGCAAGATTGTTTACAATGAAATTAGACATGGCACTCCAGGATAGCATGTACTAAAATCCTAGTAAGATAAAAATGTTAGGATAAAAAGGCAAACCTTCACTTGTATTTCCAGTCAGGTGAGATTTAAGCTCCGGTTAGCATGAACAGGCGACACGAAGTGTACATATATTTTCTCGATGATTGCGTGAAGTGGCTGGTTCCCGAGTTGCACTGGCCTGCCAGCTATTCTGCTGGCCTTGTCTGTTTGCGTTTTGTACTATAATCATTTTCACTTTCCCTCGCCGGGCAGGGATGTACATGCCCGCTCACTGACGATCAAGGGCCCGGTTTATCAAACATGGTCACCCTCTTGTTACGTCTCTTTTTTTTCTACACGGTCGGAATTCTTTTGCTCGTGTCAAGTATAATTCAACTTTTTCTTTACTAGGTTTGGATAAATCGTATCAAATGGCAAAAAAACCTACTAAATTTATGTCAAATCTTTGTCTTAGATATGTGTTCCTGTTTTTCCAGCAAACGAAAAAAAATCATCAAAATAAGCAAATTGATTTTATTTTATACATGGTAAATGTTTTGTATTTTAAAAGCATTTTTCTCCAATTTTTTTTAATGAGTAAAATTGTCTACCATCTGCTAGCAAAGGCACATTTGCTAAATTTATCAATGTTTTATCCCTCAAAATCTGTCAAACGGTATAAGGTTTTGTTGTTGTTGTTGTTTTTGGCAGTGTACAATGCATATAAATTCAGATCATCTCATCAGTTTCTTTTTTTTTGTGTACAGACATCATCTTCTGGAGTGTTAGGGTTATAAGGATAATGGAATAAGGTTAGGGTTACTATTTTATATTCAAGAACTTTAACAATGCTTGGTTAGCTTCTTGGACTACATTATTTTGCCCGCTTTTTTTGTTCATTTTCGTAAAATAAAAATCTAAAATAAAATTATATATATATATATATATATATATATATATATATATATATATATATATATATATATATATATATATATATATATATATATATATATATATATATATATATATATATATCCATTATCTGCACCGCTTATCCTCAGTAGGGCCGTGGGGGTGCTGGAGCCCATCCCAGCCATCTCCGGGCAGTGGGCAGGGGACACCCTGAACTCGTTGCCAGCCAGTCGCAGAGCACACAGGGACAGACAACTCACTCGCTCATTCACACCTAGGGACAATTTGGACCGGCCAATTAACTTGACATGCATGTTTTTGGAATGTGGGAGGGAACTGGAGTGCCCGGAGGAAACCCACGCAAGCACGGGGAGAACATGCAAACTCCCCACAGGAAGGTTGGTAGCTGGATTTGAACCCATGACCTCAGAACTGTGCCGCACACGCGCTAACCACCGCGACGCCTGCTGCCCCATATATATATATATATATATATATATATATATATATATATATATATATATATATATATATATATATATATATATATATATATATATATATATATATATATATATAAAATGATTTAATGGAAAGGGTTTATATTTTCACATTTAATGTATATTTATTTGATTTGATTTGCTTCAATTTTGCTCTAAATTATATGGATATTTTTAAATTATGGTATTTTTTACTTAATATATATTTTTTCAATTTTGATATTTTTTTCCACATCTTTTATTTTTCACTTTTAACTCTTTTTTGCTTTTTGTTCTTTATTTTATTTTTAAGTTTTAATTTCACCTTAATCATTTTAACCTTTCCTGCTTTATTTCTTTTGCCTCATTTTTCTTTTTTTATCTTGCTTTCTCCCTCCTCGCTTTCTCAATTTGTGTCTTTTTCTCTTTTTCTGTCACTCTTTTAATTCTCTTTTCTTTCTGTTTATTTTGTTTAGTTATTTTACTTATGTTTTCTTCTATTTGCTTTAGGTGGAGGTTTTTTTTCCCTCTCACTCCCTTTTTTGATTACTTTTTCTCTCTCTTTATTGTTCTCTCTCTCTTTGCTTCTGTTTTTTACCTCCTTCTCTCACTCTCTGTCTCTCTCTGTCTCTTGCTTTTGCTCTCGGTCTCTTTCTTTATTTCTGTCTTCCTCTCTGTGTCTCTTGTCGTTCGATTTCTCATTTCATTCTTTAGATTCTCCTTCCTTTGTCTTTTCTCGGATTTGCATAGGTGTAGGTGAGCGTCAAATGTTCAGTCTAGGGAACAGATATGCTCTGACCGATCCAGACAAAGAAAATATAATCCTATGGATGTTATGATTTTGTACACTTTATGTTGCCCGTTCCAGCTAATTAGAACCGACATCTAACCTTGCTAAAGAACCCCAAAAAAACAATAACAACATAGAGAGGAGAGGGCACGTGGTCACAGCTGGAAGTCGAAATAGCCAAAAGCCTCTAGCGCAGCGTGCCTGGTTTCTCTAAGCTGGAGTGAAACGGCACATTTACCGCCCAACCGGAGGGGGCTCATTTGTAAGGCAGATGCGAAGGTGGAAGGTGTGCAATGGGGGGTTTGGGCTCAGCACGACAACCCACGATTGTCAGCAAAAATTAAGACTAATGAAATACGGTACACTTGGCTGCAAGGCACGGGAGCCGCTTGACTGACAGGGGGAAAGAGCTCCAGGAACAGGCTTTGAGCTGCAAACACACCCGGGATCAGTGTTGGGCACGTTACTGAAGAAAAAATGAAAATAAGTCAAGTCAAGTCAAGTCATGTTGATTGATGACCCCCTTAATCACAAGGATTCTCAAAGGGCAGCACAGACTATTGCAAACTACAGACTATTATGACACCATCCCATGATCTAAAACCTACATGAGGGAAAGGGAAAACTCTAAAACCTCAACGTGAGGAAAATGGGACCGCACATTTTCCCTGATCTAGTTGTTTTTTTCTGTTTCTATTTCTTTCTCTTAATTTTCTCTCTGTTTTTTTGTCTTTTTTCCGCTCTCACTCTTCTTTTCTTTTCTCTCTTTCTTTCTTTCTTTCTCTTTTTTCTTTCCTTATTTCTGTCTTCCTCATTTTTGCTTCATTTTTGCTCCCTAAGTCCTACCCTCTCTTTTTCTCTACCCCCCTTTGTAATGGTGTTCCCTCTTCCAATGAGAATACAGTAATCCCTTGTTTAAAGCGGGGTTAGGTTCCAAAATTAAATTGTGTTAGTGTCAAGACCAGAATGAAGACAGGACACCACTTGCGTTGCGTTCCCCCAAGTTTTCTAGGAAGAAAGAGAAAGGGTTGCTGGACGCGGGAAGCAGGTCGCTCTGAACGCGGAAGTGAATCTTTCGTGGCGAGCGATGGCGGTGTCGGGAACGGAAAACGGGCCGGGACAGGAGAGCAAAAACGTGGTCGGGGTCGGAAGCGAGTCGTAGCCAGGAAAGGAGAGTAGACGTGGTCGGGGAGAAAAGAGGTCGAAAGACGGGACAGGAGAGTAGACCTGGTCAGGATCAAAAACAGGCCAAAGCAGGGGAACAGACAGGAGCAAAAAAACAGGTGGGAGTCAGGGTCGAAAAAGGCTTGCCTGAGGTTTGCAGACGGACTGACAAGGCCCCAGTCAAAGGGGGCTGATGGATAGGAGTAGGTTTAAATAGGGACAGGGAGCTAATCAGAATCCGAGGCAGTTGGCGCCAAAGGAGCGGGCACAGGTGAATCACATCGGTAATCATGACAGTAGGCGAATTCTGTGAAAAGAAACCTTCATTTTGTATATAGTTACAGTTACTAGTTACTTCATTTACGTTCTCCCAACTCTGAAAGTAACTTCTTGCAAATTACCGTACATATTCACGTTGAAGCTGAATGCCTAAAACTGCTTAAAGGTACTTTGTGTTGTATTTGACCACTAGATGGCTCTGTATTGTCTAACACAAATAAAATAAAACAGTGCCAAATGAGCCCAGCCTAGTGGCAGGATGTCAGGAATCCATAGCGGTGACTACTAAGTATTAATTCCGCCATGTACAATGAATACACATTTCTCGACTTCTGAGTAATTGTAAAAGTTTCGATTAATATGATAGTTCATGTATTTTTGCCTATTATCATCAATGTTTTTTTACTGACTCGAAGTTTTTTTTGTACCACTAAGAGGCAGAAAATATTACACACTGTTCCTTTTTAAATAGCCAAATAATGAAATAAGTGGAAGAAAAATTAGTACACCAACCTGTGGAAGTGGTCAAGTCGTATATCTTGGCTCGTGCGATCTTGACAGCTTAACAGCTTGCCAACAGTTATAACACTCCATATCCATTTTGTCTTCACCAATCGAATATTTTCTTTTCTATTTCCAGGTACCACCCCGTACATTTTCTTTTTTCCTCTGTATTGCAATAAAAATGTTGATAATAAAAACAACAAAACTCGCACGCTTACCGTATAAGTCTGTGCTCACGTTTGTCCCATTGATATCGTTGCTCCTGTATAAGCCACGCCCCCCTCCTGGCACGCGGCCTACCACATAATTTCATAGTTGTAAATACGGCTTAAATGCAAGTATATTTGTTGCTAGATATTCTTGCTGCTAAATAATGTTGCACTCTTTTTTATACACTACAGTTATAATGCACTATTCTTTAATTGTACTATTATTACAACTTACTCAGTCTCTGAGAACAATCTTGTAATGATTTTGTCTTTTTGTATGCGTCTTTTATCTTATTTTTTTATGACATTTTTACTCTGGTGTGCCATGTCTAATATTTTTGCATTGTTTCACAACATTGATATCAATGACAATAAAAAATATCAAATTCAATTCAGTGTATAAGTAGGAAGAATGTCAGAATATAATTAGGAAGAAATTATGTGTCCTCGTACTATGTGCTTTGGAAAGCGCCGCCGCAACTGTATTAGTTGTATTTCTTAGTTGGATGTAGACATCCAAGCCTTTGTGGCACAGCGACTGGGTGATAAGCGCACAGCCACACGGTGCGAAGGTTCAAGGTTCAAGTCCAGCTACCGCAACCTCCCCGTGTAGAGTTTACGTGGGCACTCCGGTTTCCCCCCACATTCCAAAAACATGCAAATCCAAATTGTCCCAAGGTGTGAATGAGTGAGTTGTCTGTCTCTGTGTGCCCTGCAATTGGATGGCAACCAATTCAGGGTGTCCCCTGCCCACTGTCCCCTGTCCCCTGCCCCACGATGGCTGGGATGGGCTCCAGCACACCTGCGACCCTACTGAGGATAATCGGATCCCAGCCTTGATGAATTGTTGTATTCAGTGTTTTCATGAAAGAAAGGGCAACACTCAGATTGCAGTATGATCTAGTGATCCATTACGTGTTAAAGTACTAGGTAAAAAGAAAAGTATTTGCGTTCTGGGAATGCGTTACTCCCAAAAAAGCAGCATGAGGTGGAGGAGTGGGGCAATGTGTGCGTGCGATGCTCCCCGGGGGATATGACACGAAATACAAGTGCGAAAGGGGGGGTGGTACTGATGGGCCTGTTCATGTGGAAGAGCGCATTAATGTGGCGGAGGGGGGCTGTCGCGAGGAGTCGGTGTCATGGCCGTCGCTAACAGTGAAGGCTTCTGTCGTCCTCTCGGTAGGAGACCGGGACGCTGACTTTTGCTGCTTCAGCTAAGCTAACATCCACAGTCAACATTTCCCTAGGATGACTCTGAAAGTTCTTGGCCTGTTTTAAGTCCAAGATCATACAATCGAAAACACACTATTGGATGGATGAATGAATTGAATGTATAAAGCATGTCACAAAAGTGAGTACACCCTCACATTTCTGCAAAGATTTCATTATAATGTTTAATAGAACATCACAGAAGAAACATTGTTTCGACACAATGAAAAGAAGTCTGTCAAAAAAGGCAATGGCTTGCGAAAAAGATATCCATGACGGGACAAAGATTAATTTGGCCAGATGTGTGGGGGCAACCAGGTGAGGAGTACAAATATATTTGTGTCGTGCCTAGAGTCCAGCATGGTGTTGGGAATGTCGTGGTTTGGGGCTACATGAGTGCAACTGGAATTGGGGAGTTGCCTTTCTTTGAGAAAAACATTAACTCAAGCATGTACTGTGAAATACTGAAGCAGAGAATGATCCCCTCCCCCCAGAAACGGTGACATAGGTTGATGGTCCCGCCTGACAGAGATCCCAAACACACCTCTAAGATGATCAAGGCCTTTCTAAAGGGGTAAAATATAAAGGGGATAGACAGGCCAACCATGTCTCTGGATTTAAATCCAATAGAACATCCTTTGGACATCATCAAGCAGAAGGTGGAGAAGAGCAAGGTCTTGAATATCCCCAAGCTCAGTCATATAGTCATGAAGGAGTGGAAGAGCGTTCCAGTGGCAATTTGTGAGGCTCTGGTAAAATCCATGGCCAGCAGGATTAAAGTTGTTCTTCAAAATTATTTTGGTCACACAAAATATTGAACTTCAGGAACTTTTACTTTAGGGTGTGCTCATTTTTGTTTTCAGGGGTTTAGCTGTTAATCGCTATGTTTTTAGTTTTTTCCCGGAAAAATAAATATACACTGCTGTATAAGCTGTACACAGACTACCTATCTTTAGGTCAAAGCGATGCTTCTCATATGGGGCTGCACGGCGGAGCAGTGGTTAGCGCAGTGGTTAGCGCAGTGGTTAGCGCGTGTGCGGCACAGTTCTGAGGTCATGAGATCGAACCTCCTGTGTGGAGATTGCATGTTCTCCCCGGGCTAGGGTGGGTTTCCTCCGGGAACTCTGATTTCCTCCCAAATTCGAAAAAAATGCATGTCAGGGTAATCAACCCTCGGGCCAAATTGTCCCATAGTGTGAATGAGCGAGCAAATTGTCTGTCCCTCTGTGCCCTGCGACTGGCTGGGAAACAGTTCAGGGTCTCCCCTGCCCACTGCCACGATAGCTGGGATGGGCTCCAGCACCCCTGGGACCCAACTGATGATAAGTGGTGCAGATAATGGATGTATATATATATATATATATATATATATATATATATATATATATATATATATATATATATATATATATATATATATATATATATATATATATGTGTGTATGTGTATGTGTATGTATTATATTCCTTTGTATGACCTTGAAGCTTGTGTTTTAGGTTATTCTTTGTCCAAAAAAAAAAAGAACATAATCAAAGCAGGTAGATGAATATAATCCTGCTATGCCCTTCAAGTGTTCAAATAAAAGGAAAACAACGTTAACAGCTTTTAAAGTATTCTGGTCTCGGCTGCATTGAAGATCCGCTGTCAATAATTCAAACAAAAACAACACTCTGCAGGCATTGACTTTACGTTTGGGTGAGTACAAAATCTACTGTAAAAAACACTTGGGTCTTTGTGACGCCGTGTCACGATGCAAATGGCATCACCGGTTAGAAATTACTCTGACGTCTCCCGCAATTGATCATCTTAAAGAGCTTATGCTTGGGAGCTATCGATCAACCCCAACGGTTATGCTCTCGGCAGTTGTGCAAATGCACAGATTGGGTATCCAGCATCCTCAAACAGGAGTAGGGTTGCGACTAACAATTATTTCAACAGTGAACGAGTTAGCGAACCGTCCAACAACAATTAGTCGAATAATCTGATACTTATTCATTTTTACGTTAATTTAAAATGAAGTTAGTTTAATCATGTGGAAAATAATAATAAACACAAAATAATGGCAAATATTTTTTTTAATTGATTATACTAGAGATTTGTATACAAACAGGCTCAGCAGCAGTTAGAACAGTAAATAAAACACACATTATGACCATTTTGTGAATAACATTTAGAGGTCTGTTACAAAAGAACTTAATAATTCTCAACAGTCTGAAATCAAATAGTTTTAACAACTGAAGTTTGTTCTTTAGACAGCATGCATTTAATATCAAATACGTTTGTCGGGCACTGTTTGGCTCTCTTTTAGAGCAAAATATCACTGTTCACAAACCCTTTAACCGCCTGGCTAGTCTTGACAACAATGAGGACGCAACTCCAGACAGCTTCCTTCACTGATCACAGTTACTGGCCTGTTTTAGGGTCTAGGCTAAATTGGCACCAGTCCTTTCCTTAACGGTTTTGGTCCAGTTTTTCCTCTCCACCAGCCCCCTTGGACTGGGCCTTGGAGAATTTTATTGGCCAGTCCTGATAATCTCATGACTTGACCACACCACTACAGTGTTGCTCACTGTTTTTGTTTTTGGAAATTCCTTTCCAGCTTTGTTGTGAGAGTACATGTCTTGCAAGCGTACCATAAGATAGAAGTAACCAGTGCTTGCCTGAGTCTGATCTTTGATATAACTGCTATATTTTTGTCATTCCAGAAGGGTTTAAGTCTGAAAAGTGTGGCTGTGGTTTGAACTATGATGGTCATGATTTCAGGCTCTGACCCCTCTTCTAATAGAACAGCTCTAATATATTCAAATTTGGTGACAGGTTTAAGTTCTGGTGTTTGATGGTGATGTTTGTGATGATACCTTGGGGGTTATTGGTTATTACTTTATTTTTTTATGTGCTGATTTCTATCCCATACTGGCTTTATCCATTTGATTGGCCAGATCTGAATTATTTTCCTGCCAGTCAGCAAAATGGAGAAGAGCTATGTTGTGTCCCCCAATGCTGACTGTACCATCATGTTGATCCAGAGCTTCGGTCATGATCCTCTTCAATATGTTGAATAAAGTTGGGCAGAGAATGCACCTTTGTCTTGCGCACTGTGGTTTAAAACACTGCTCCAATTTTACCATTGATTAGTACGGCACTGTTGACATAGGACACACAGCTGTTAAATGGTTCGAACTAGTTTCTGGCCCATGTAATACTTCTGTATGGTTGCCTATAAAACGGCTTGTCCTACTCTGTCAAATGCTACTTGAAATCCACAAAGACGAAGCAGAGGTTTTCCTGGTGTTTTTGAAACTTCTCGCATAGGGTATGCAATTCAAAAAATGTTCTTTTATGCTCCTTACCTACCTGTAACCTGCCTGTTCTTCGGCTAGGATGTCTGTTCACTAGGACCTTCAACACCATTTTACTTGCATGGTCGATGAGACTAAAGGTTTTGTAGATGGAGCATGGTGCAGGTTTCCTTTGTTTGGTAGCATAATCACTAGTGATTTTTTTTCTTGCAGATGGTCACTTTTTTGTTTGTCAGTAAAAATGTCATGTCATCAAAACCATCTCGAACTTAACATAAGGCTTACCGACAAAAGTCGGACCCAGCCTCATTCAACTGTCTGGCGGGATTTTTAAATGTTCATGCATTGCAGAGCTGCTGTTTCTTTGAAAACTTTGCAAGCAGTCTTTTTATTGGCCATATCTTGGCTAAAGTACTACCAAACAAAATGTGTCTGTATCTTTATGTTACAGCTTGAGACAGAGACACATATATGACTCTCAGCAGATATTTTTTTCACAAACAGATACCTCATTCACCATTGTCGACTACAGTATTTATAGAAATATCATTTTTTGTCGAAAATGTCGACATACCATAGCATCCCTAAACATGACACCAACTTGGACACAAGTGTGGTGTACCGAAATTGGAGATAAGAAAAAAAATAGATTACATATTGTTAAAACTGTGAATGAAGAACTTTTTAAATAATGAGACAAAGAGAGTGGGGGGTATTGATGGAATCCCAGCCGCTTCATCTGGATTTTTTTCAATTCTTTATTCCCCCCTCAACCTCTTCAATATGAATCAGGAGAAAAGTATCACGGCTTTGCTACAATCCCACAGTGAAGTCCGATGGCATCCCAGAAGTAATCATTATGTTGACAGTGTGGTGCTGACAAACTGAATAGCGTTTGGAGGGAAAAAAAAGAAAGAAAAAGGATTAAATCACATGGGGAGAAAAAAAAGAACAAAAGATTTGAGAAGCAATCATGCAGCTTTTATGCGTGCACGTCCTGGATAATACATGATGTTTTTTTGTTTTGTTTTTGATTAAGAACCCAAGCTCAGGTTGTTTTGTCAATGTGTTCATGCAAAATGAAAAAAAAAAAGCATTTACATTCGTTATTAAAGCGAATCATTTACTTTTTTATTCTCATTATGACACAACATTATTTATTACTTTGTGTGATTTATTTCTACTTTATTTGATAAAACATTAAAGAACGGGTATTTTCACACAAACCGACTTTTTTTCTAGATAATCCTGGGCTCTGAAATTCGGTTATAAGCAGTCAATGGAGGCAGGTGCCTTACCAGTTGTCATGGAAATATAAAATGAAAAGTATATTTAATGGTTATATTCATCCAGTGTTCAAGGTCTTATTTAACGTCATACTTTTTGGATTTATTTCAATATTGCAGATTTTTTCACAATATATTGTAAGTATTTTCAATACGATTGTTATTACTGTATAAAGCATCTTTAGATGAAGAGTGAGGCATGCAATTCTCTTGCCTCATGGCAGAGAGCGATAGTGAGAAGAAATACTCTGATACTTGTTGCACACTTTAGCCCAAAACAATTAAATTGGTAATTCGCAAGCTCAACCAGTATCTGGGATGGGCTCCAGCAACCCCACGACCCTACTGCAGATAATGTATGTATGTATGGAATTCGCAAGCTAACAGTAATTCAAGCTGTCCACTATTTTTGTTTCTCGTTGCATGGACAGTTTTATCTCTTAATGGAGAATTAGCTATCTATTGATATTTCTAAAGAAACAGAGCATATATTGCATTTATTACTTACAAAAAGACATTTTATTTTCTTTGTTACGGTTTACATTTTGCTTTCTTACTCAGACAATCAAATGAATAGGATGTAGGGCCTACATTGTAGGCTAATTGATTTTTTAAAGTTGACGGTACCTCACCGGGCATTAGACTCGCTGCACGTCACTGCTAGAATGATTCTATATAAAAAATATTTTCTTTTTTTTTCGCCTCAGATACAGCAAACCCTACCCAACAACATTTTGTAAAATACGATATTTTTTCAGCCCCTCTTTACGGCATTTTCCCAACTTTAAAATCACAGTTGGCTACGTTTTGATAGGGTTTGCTGAGTTCCATGATTCAGGATCCCAACACTTGACACATTCTGGTTTGATCCTGCCATCTTTTACTGGCGTTTTTAGGGATTTCTATTGTTAGACGCTTAAGTTAGCCACTGGCAGCAGGAGTGATCAACTCCAGCTGTTTGCTCTTAGCAGCTGCTCAAGTTGTATACAACGCATTGCGGCTTGTAGGGGATAAATAATTGCCTTCATGTTCTGTCGCCCTCTGCCATGAGACAAGTGAATTAAGTACCTTAACATGCACCTGCCCGGTGAAGTAATGGGTTGTATGGTCATTTGGAATAAAACCACTGATAGCTAACAGATAGATGAGAAAAAGCCCATGCAATAGACAAAAATATTGCCTTGAAAATATTATTACAAATTTTATTGTTTGGCGCTGAGGTGTGCGCCACATCAGAATCCTTGGTCTCACTATCGCTCTCTGCCTTGAGGCAAGAGAATTGCATGCCTCACTCTTTATCTGCAGACAATTGCATTTTTAATGATATTTGCAAGACATGTGAGAAACAGCCTCATCTTCATTCTTATCTTGTTTTTTATTCTTATTTTTGTGCTGAGTGTCAATGGCACTATTTTCTGATGCACTTAAAACTTAGCCCAGTCTAAAAGCACTACATTTGTTAATATCGCCTACCTTTGCTTGGAATTTTATTTTTGACTTTACATGTTTATCTGGAGTCCATGCCATGTCAAACATCAAGACTAAATTCTAATTCTACTAACGAAAATGTCATCTTCTAAGGCCATTTAGTCCAGGCTCCTGTTCTAACAACCTTTCAAATATTCACCGGTTCGACCATTTGACAGGCTTAAAGCCCCCCCATGGAGCTGAACGTAACGAGTGCAGAGTTCCGTAAAGCAAAAAAGAAAGAAAGGTCTAATAAGTGGACTCGGTACAGCTTGTACAGTTCTGACATAGTGCCTACTAAGCCGTGAGCGGGTCCGATCTCCAATAATAGCTCCAGTCGGGAAACCGGAGACAGGCATTGGTTGGGCCTTATGGATGCGCGGGGCGTGTTTGTGAAAAATGTGAGTATAAACAAAACAATGATTGTTGGCAGTTTGGAAACCTAGCGGGAGCCATTAGCTGACTTTAGCCAAGATGAATAGCGAGTCATCAGCGAGCCAGTGGAAGTTCGTCATGTCCTCTGACACATCTAAAAGCACTTAGGCCCGCTTTGCTGAATGACCAGAATCTGGTTATACCAGATTTATGATGGCGTCCGTGTGCAGCCCTTTCCCCTCCTCCAACATCCCTGTGGGGATTGGCTGACTTGCTACAGCTACGCCGCCTTCGCTTGATTTGAAATTGAAAAGAAGAGAAAATAAAAGCTATTTTCTTTTTGCTCTCTTGCTCTTTCGCTGACACCGCCACAGTCTTTTGCGAACGTATTGAAGATGCTCCGGAGTGAATTGCTCCTTGAAGTGGGACATACTGTACTGCATGGAGACAAAGGGTCAGTGTGGAAAAGCCAAGGTTGTGTACTGTAGAGTGCACTTTGAAAGCTGTGCATGTACACAGAATGTGCAGCTTGTATGCTGGGGTTTCAAAGTCGTTTATTTATTTATTTATTTATTTATTTATTATATACAGAGTGTATATATTTATATATTTTCTCAGTTTTTACGGCTACTCACAAATACTGTTGCAAAAGGCATTTATAAATTAGTGTCTTACTTCAAAATACAGTACTGTAAACCAGACCCGTTGCCAGACATCAGTCTCAAAGGGGGCATATCAAATACATGGGGCAGGGGGGTTTCAGTTATTATTACCCACAAAAAAGAGATCATCTTTCTAGGAGGCCGGGCCTCCTATGTCCCACCCATATTGACAGGTACCCTGTAAACCTTAGTTTATCGTGATTAATGAGGACCAGAACCCCCTGCAAATATCCACGAAAAGTCAGCCTGCCATTTTTACATGTACTTTGTTGGCCCCTTCTGGCAGCGATAGTTGACCGAGGATAATGGATCGTGGCTACACGTGGTGGTGTTCATTATTGGTGGAAATAACTCAAAAAGAGAAGCGCCACACATGGAAAAAAAATATCCTCCCTGCCCCTGCTCTCAGCATTAATCACATGGGGATAATACATCGCAGCAAAAATCGTGCAGTTCATTCTAGGTGGGAAAAACTATCATACTCCAACGGAACCCCCCCCCCAAAAAAGAACTCTGCTGCATCTGCTCCCAACAACAGACCGAGAATAATTGATCATGGCCACATCCATGCATTTAATTTAAGCCTCACCAGCAAAGCAAGACACAAAGGCCTTCCGCAAGCCCCCGCTTGTAGCAGTATGGCATTGAGGATATTAGTTTGCTGCCGCACAAATGCAGTGTTCTTGCGAACTGCAATACGGGATAACGAATTGCAGCCACATGCATGCAGTTCATTTTTTGGTGACGATAACGGTAAAAGTAGTCGCCTAGCCTCACATCAACAACTTCTGCCAGCCCGAGATCGCAATATGCAATCGAAGATAATGGATCATGAAATAGTCAGGCCGCAAAGTACAAAGTAGCGAGGGATTACAGCATTAAATTATGATTTAAAAAAAAATAAAACAATAAACACAGATTTTGCCAGAAATCCGAAAGTGCGCCTTATGAACCGTGAACAGTGTATAAAATCAGAAATACACAACAATCCTATAAGATGCTTCAACATACATTCACCATTTATAAACAAACCAATTTAATTTAGTTGTGAAATCAGATTTCCAAATATTCTATGAAGTATGTTTTTTATTTTTATTTTTTATGCAACCCTGTAGTTTTATTTGTATGTCTTACAGTCAGGTGTGACTTATTGTCTGGAAAAAAAGTAATAATCAGCACTCCAAATGACAATCATTTTCATGAAATATTAGCTCATGCAATGACGATATACAAGCTAGGCACCCCGCCTCACTTAAAAAAGCTATTTTATGAATGTTGCCAGTCGCAAATAATATAGTCGAATGTCTGGCCCTTTAAGTAAAAAACCCTAACCAAAATGTAGCCCACATGTGTCAAACTCCCGGCCCGCGGAACACGTCCGGCCCGCCGTGTAATCATATCCGGCTCGCAAGACCATTTTAGATTATTGTTATTAATGGCTCGTCAATATGTCATCCCTGGACATCATATTCTGATGTTTTAGTCTCTGTACCTATTCCTTCATATATGACGTATACTATACTATATACCAGGGGTCGGGAACCTATGGCTCGCGAGCCAGATATGGCACTTTCTATGAGTACCTATGGCTCAGAGACAAATTTAATTGCATGCAAATTTTCTCCATCTCGTTCAAAACTTGAGCCATGGATCCTGTTCAGATACACGCAAAGCCAGACCAAAGCTGAAATACGTAGCAGTACTTTTTAGAATATATAGGGCACGTTTTCACGTTTTCTACTTTTGACAGGAGATATATTAAGGAGAGCAAAATCTTTTGGGATGTTTAAGTTTTTTTTAATATATACATTGACATAGGAGCAAAGGAATTTGAATGTTATTTTAATGTTAAGTTGTTTAAGTTAAGTTCTACGTAAGTTGTATAATTTAACAACATATTTTTATTTACAGCAAAATAATAAATACTGTATAAGTGATTTAAGGTTTAAATGTAATATTCTTGTCTGTTTTTATTCATATTTATGTTCCAAAAACATTCAGTTTAATTGTGTTCAATAAATGTTTATCCTGTTTGGCCCGCGACCTTAAGTGTGTTTTGAATTTTGGCCCCTTGTGCAATTGCGTTTGACATCCCTACGCGATGAAAATTCGCTTTGACACCGCTGAGTCCTGCAAGACTTGCTGATTTGATGTTTTGACCTGGGACTTTAAGCTAACGTGCCGCAAAACAGGCAATAAACTGGCGACGGGGGGAGGGACATATTGCGTGTCGCTAGCGTGCAGATCTGTCGGCCAGATAGAGCTATATCTCACCGTGTCGGATGAGACCCGTTGCCTGGTAGGTCAGCACATGTCACCAAAAATCACTCTTTAGCCGGGCAGCTGCTGCAGCAAAACGCGTCTTGAATAACCCCTCGCTCACTCTTATCTCCTAGACTTATATACAGTAAACCCTTGTTTATCGCAAGGGTTACATTCCCTAAAGAAGAGTTTTGAAGCGAAATACGTGACGTAGAAACCTTGGTTTTGTATGAATTATTGTAGTCAAGTAATGTTTATTTGTGACGCCCTTAATGACAAGGAGTCTGAAATGGCTGCACAGACTACATACTATTGCAAACTACAGACTAATATGACACCATCCCCTGATTTAAAACCTACAAGAGGGCAAGAAAAAACTCAAAAACCTTAACATGAAGAAAATGAAGAAACCTTGAAAAGGACCGCTCATGAGGTAATCGCCTTGAAACCAAAGAACACAGGGTGTGATTTTACAAAAAAATACAATTATTACTAAAATAATAAAATACTAATACAAAAATACTTACAGTAATACAACTAATGAAATACTGTAAAGATACTGTAGAAATACTACAAAAATACCACTACAGAAATGCTACAATGGAAATTCTACAAACATAATACAAATACTACTACAGAAATACTACAAAACTGAACATCAAATAGTCTAAAACAGGGACCCAACATAATAGTTTTCTTTAATTTTAAAAGGAATCGTACAAAAATAGTACTACCACAATAATACTATAATAAAGAATACTAAAACAGTAATACTACGGCAGAAATATTGCAAAAATACTACTAAATAAAGATGACAAATTCTACAAAAATACTAGAGAAATACTACAAAAGTATGAATCAAATGAAGTTCTGTATTTTCCGCACTATAGGGGGCACCGGGTTATAGGGCGCACCCCCAAAAAATAGTTTTTGGTCCTCTATCTTCCATACATAAGGCGCACCGGATTATAAGGCGCTACAATGGGAACGTCGACAAAACAGTCAGATAGTTCAGTCAAACTTATTACCCCCTTAACATTCTGAAAGCTTGCAAAGAAGCAAATACGTGTTGTAGACGGATGCGGTGTCCGTACGATGTCACTCAAATGCATCGTTCCAAATATCATTCTGAAGGTTAAAGTCTTGGGATTCAAGAAATGCCAACCATTCCTTAGTTTATATTTTCTTTTTCGCTCGCAACTTTACTGTGCATATGACAATAAACACTTGGAATTGAGTTTAATTTAAAAAAAGACCCATCACAGAAACATCTAGATCACTCTGAAACAAGATACTGGGATTATATAGTCGTTGCGTTCAATAATAATATGCAACCATGGTCCTCTTATATCCGTGAGTGTAGTAAATCCAGGAGAGTAAAATATTTACAAATACAGAATGGTAAAACATGTTTCCTCTATGCCATAGACAACCAAACTTGCTATTCACATTCATCTTTTTCGGCCAATTGCAGGGTTTGTTTTGCCCCTTTAGCCTATGCGAGCCTGTAAATGATAAAAAGGATCCGCCCCCTTCACCAAATGATGATTGACACATTGGCTGGGAAATGAAACGCCGGCATATGTATTCCAGCATACACCGCGGACCACATCGCCTACGAGGAAAAATCTAGTCGGCGGCTGCTTGCCTTTGTTGCGAGACCTTGCGACTTAATATTGATCCATATATAAGGTGCACTGTATTATAAGGCGCATGGTCAGTTTTTGAATACAATAAAGGCTTTTAGGTGCGCCTTATAGTGCGGAAAATACAGAACTTAAAATAAGGATGTAACACTATATTGCTTTGATTCTGAGTGTTTCAAAACTAATTTGATAAAAATGAATCTATTCAAAGCAAATAGGTAAATAAATATATGATGTCCATGTCTGCATGTATATTTAATCAATTCAAATGAGAACAATTGGAAAGGTCTCCAGATCTGGGCCCCTGGCCAAATTTTAGAACCCAATGCATCCCGTGACTCCAAAAGTTTCCCTACTTTTCAGAATACAGAATACAATACGCAATGTAAATCACCCAGACCGTGAAAGGTGAAGGGTCTTACAGCGAGGGTTCACTTTTTTTTTCATGGCATCTAATAGGTTGTTTGCACAATTTCCAAGACAAGCAGGTGGCGTTTTCTGTCCTCCATTTGAATCCATCACACTGTTGTGAAACAGATGATGTGCCACATGTGCGCCTGACATCCTAAGTGGCGGCGTCGGGTTCGGCTAATGCTTTTGCTCTGACAGCGCACTTGGATTGGATCGCTTAGTGTCACCGTGTGAATTGCAAACGGAACAATGAACACGTGCACCTTCTCTGCCCTTTACACAAAAATCGGTGCCCTCTCTCAATGCTTCTCTCTCTGGAGCACTGCAAAACGAATGAACGTGTGCGTGTTATGTTTTTTTAATTCACGGTAGGAATATAATATTGACACCCATGCCTGTGATGTTCACAACAAATTAAGTTAGCATCATTTATTCATTCTGGCCCGCGGCATCACGATGTGGTTATGCTGGGAGCACGGCTGTAGAGAGGCATTGATGCAACCCAAAAAAATCATGAGCTTCTCTCTGCTCGATCTGGAGGACGTTGTTACCGACAGCAACTCGCATAGGGCATCTCGGTGTGGTATGCTGGGAGTACGGCTGGAGACAGAGAACCTTACAGAGAGTCATCAACACAGCCCGGAAAATCATCGGTTGCTCTCTGGAAGACATTGTTACGGACAACTATTCGCATACAGCATCACAATGTAATATGCTGCGAGCATTGCTGCAGACACATAACCCTTAAAAAGTCATCAACACAGCCCAGAAAACCATTGGCTGCTATCTAGTCTTTAGGGCATTGCTGGGACATTAAAGTATCCTGTAACCCCAGTCACCACTTTTATGACCTGCTGCCCTCTGGCAGGACACAACCGGTCCCTCTACAAATAAATGAGATTTTCTTTGATTTAAAATAAGGACCAACAGGCTCAGAGACAGTTTCTTCCCCAGGGCCATAACCACCCCAAACAAGCGCGTAAGACAAAAAAAAAGCTGTTTTCCCTTTGCATACAGAAATAAGTTTTCACATTTTTTTTCTCTGCTCTTATTTCTGAATTATGTTGCTGTTAATTTCATTGCACCATTTTCTATTATACTAATCTGTCGTTTATCACAGTAAATGGAGACCAGAAATCCCCATGATATGTGGAAATCTGAAAACATGGGCTATGCTGGCCCCTACTGAGAGCAATGGTCATAGAGGATAATGGATCACAGCCACATGGATGCAGTTCACCTTTTGGTGGGCGGAACGGCAAAATACAGCCGTCAGGCTCAACCAAAAATGAACTCTGCCATCCCCCTTTGCAGTAATATGGGATAGGGGATAATGGATCACGGTCGCTGTAGTGCGGTTAACCTTTTGTAGCAACATGCGACCAGGGTTGATTACATTTAAAATTTTAATTTCTAAACAAGTTGAAAAAAAATGAAGTAAAGTAAGAAAATAAATGCTGAAATGAGCCAAAGCATTTACCAAAGGGGCACGCAATCTTCCACATAAGATTAATGTATCATTATTCTTTTTTGAACTTTCATATCAAAACAAGTTTAAAAAAAATAGTAAAATAAGAAAAAAACAACAAAAATGAGCCAAATTATTTGCCAAAGAGACAATCGTTTTTGATTATTTTCAGTGTATATAATTCCACGCAAAAGACCAAATGAAAACACACATCGATTTCACCTATGTGCAGCATGAAGAATGACATTGTCATGATTTGCCCATTGCCTTCCCTTGCACTTGGCCCCAGATGCTGCTCATTTTCTGATTGGTTCCCCTCCTATTCAAGCTCTCATTCACTCCTGGTCAGTCCGTCAGCGAACCTCCGCACATGCAAGGCAAACACTTTTTGACTCTGGCTCCCGTCTGTCCCGTCCTGTCCTGTTTACTGCTCGTCCTTCCCTGGTTTGCCGATCGTCTCCGGTTACCTGACTTGTCCCGATCTCCGACCACGCTCCGATCTCCCATCCCAGCTGCCTGACTTGTTTCCGTCCTCCGACCACGCTCCGATCTCCCGTCCCGGTTACCTGACTTGATTCCGTTCTCCGGCCCCGCTGCGATCTCCCGTCCCGGCTTCCCGACTCGTTTCCGTCCTCCGACCACGGTCCGATCTCGAGGACTTCCTGCTTCACCCGCCCAGCGAGCACTGTTGTTACGTGTTCGCGTCTACCGTCTGTTCTGGTTCTGACAAACACAAGTGCAAATTCTTTTGGTAGAACACGCTTTTTTTTCTGTATGCTTTGAATAGTCCGGTGTTGACTCCTGTCCCACCCATTCGTAATCTCTCTGTAGGTTTGACAGTAACGTTAATGACCAATCTAGGACCACGAGTCACACAACCCAGTTGGATCTAGCTGTCATCTTGAGAAAACCTGAAAAGTATTTTTTCTTTTCTTTGAGAGGAGTCTAATGCGATGCCTCTTGGCTTTGATGTGGACTATAAATATGAACTTACCAGAAGTTGCTGTTATTATTGTATGGATTTTTTTTATCCCCCTTTGTGGGATGCGTTGGTCAATGTTTATGGAGAGAGAGCGATGCTCAGGCAAGGGAAAGACACACCATATACTCTAAGACCAAATTCAACAAAAAAAGCCAAACCCACTCTCCAGACTATAAATAATAATTTTGCACATGTATTTTTACTGTGTTGCATTTCTTGATTTTATAAGATCTATGAAATAATAAGCTTGCCAGAGCCTGCGTTCTATATCAACAAAAGTGAGTACACCCTTCAGTGAAAGATCCTGAAGTGAAATATATTGTTTGGCCACCATGATTTTGCAGAAGCACTTTATTCCTTCCGGCCATGAATTCCACCAGAGCCTCAAATTGCCACTGGTGTGCTCTTCCACTCCTTCATGACAACATGCCTGAGATGGGGGTATTCAAGATCTTGTGCTTCTCCCCCTTCCTATTGAAGATGCCCCAAAGATGTTCTTGGATTTAGATCTGGAGACATACTTGGCCAGTCCATCCCATTTACCCTTGGCCCCTTTAGAAAAGCCTTGGTCATCTTAGAATTGTATTTTGGGTCATTGTCAGGCTGGAACATTGCCCTGAAACCCAGTTTCTGGAGGCAGGGGATCATTCTCTGCTCCAGTTTTTCACAGTACATGATTGAGTTCATGTTTCTGATAATGAAATCTAACTCCCCAACTCCAGATGCACCCATGCAGCGCAGACTATGACATTCCCAACCCTATGCTTGACTTTAGGCACGACATAAACATGTTTTCTACTCCTCACCTGGTTGCCGCCACACATTCTCCACAAATAAATCATAATAATAAAACAATGGGGGGAGTGCAGTTTTGGATTTAATTAATATTTGGTGGTACAACGCCACCTTTAACATCCATGAGTACTTCCGCAAACATGAGCGTATTGCGTGTACACGTGTGTTCTTCTGTGAACGCGGGACATTTGTGGCATTTACACCAGAGATGAATTTGCATACAAGTGGCATGAGTTGGACATTTGAAAGATTTCACAAAAACATCAGAATTTACCTAAAAATTGATCAATAAGCTCTGCAGCGCAAACCTAGCCGTAGTCTTGAGCTTCTCGCCAGCCCACACGCTCCCATGTGGAGGCCGTATATTCGGTTCCGCCTTCCGAGAGGTACATGGGGGTTCTGAAATGTTTGTCTTTGTTCTCCTGGCAGAGCGTTCTGTATGTGCGGGGGCGTTCACAGTTTCTAGGAGCACCTCGGGAATACATCTCGACAGATGGAGGCTTTAACTGGAGTTGCAAACACATGCGCTGGCGTGCCTTTGCGGCGTGCTATTTTCATTTGTTTGTCGCTTTGCTTAAGTTTGCAAATAAGATGTTGCTTCTTAAGCATCTTGCTCAAATATCTGTGACAACCCCCCCCCCTCCCCCCCTTTACTCTGGAAACGTGATCGTGTGTGATTTTATGCCTCATTCACCTCAGTCTGGAGGTTTAACGAAAAACAAATTTCGCTCACCGTGTTGGCATCACTGGCGTCGCTGTCCGTAGTGCTGAAACTGCAGATTCTTTTGCAGTACGGTTCAAGAAAATGTTATTTATACATATTTCATCTTTCTTCTCTTAATTTTAAAATATGTTGCTGTTAATGGGGTTGAACTATTCTTCATTGCACTATGGTGTTGGTGCACTTACAACCTAAGCTACCCGACATACCATGTAACAATGTTTTCCTACTGATCACAACATTTTCTTTTTATTTTAAGTCTTTTTTTATGTTTTCTCTGGATTGCCACATGTAATATAGTCTAATTTTATCTAGAGACATATTCAAAAACTATAGTGAAAATAAAATTATATGTCAAATAAAAAAACATTATATTTTTTATATGTTTCCCAGTAAAAAAATAATTTTCTCAAACATATGTTTATTTATCTGACAAAAAAACAAAAAGTACAACATTAAAAAAATATATATCTCAATAGAAATGCTTAATTTGCTCACTTCTGTAGATTAGTGAAAAAATAACCTTTAAAACTATAATTTCACGGGAAAATATGAAGTACAGATAAGAAATAGTTTACAATGTTTGTGATATGTTGTGCTTCTTCAATATTAAACATTTGCTCTAATTTTACTCGAGAAATGTATTGAATCATAAAAAATGAAAATAATTCTAATAATAATAATGATAATCCTGTCAAGACCAGAACAGAAATAGGACCCCATTGCGTGACATTTACCACAAGTTTTATTGAAAGAAAGAAGAAGGGCTGTGCCCACGATACGGCGTTCGCTGGACGCGATAAGCAAGTCGGTCTCGGACTGTGATCCAAACACGGAAGTGGATCTACCGTAGCGAGCGATGGCGGTGTCAGGGACTTGAAAACTGGTCGGTATACGGGACTGGGAGAGCAAAGCATGTTCGGGGTAGAAAACGAGACGTAAGCCAGAATGGGAGATTAGACATAGTCGGGGACAAAAAAAGGTCATAAGCAGGGACGGTAGAGCAGACGTGGTCAGGATCAAAACAGTTCGTAGCCGGAGACAGACGAGAGCAAAAACGGGACAGGTGGGAGTCAGGGTTGAAAAAGGCTTACCTCGTATGCACTGAGGTTCGCAGACGGACTGACAACAGGGGACTGAAAGGATTGGGTTCAAATAGTGACAGTGAGCCAATCAGAACCCGTGACGGTTGGCGCCAAACGAGCGGGCACAAGTGAGTCACATCAGTAATCATGACAAATCCAGAATATTTTTTTCCCAGCAAAATAAGAAAATCAAGTATATACAGTATGTTATGTTTTAAAATCATTCCTTTATTATATTTCGAAGATTTTTATCTTTTTTAATGGAAATATATCTCTACAGTAAACTTAGTTTAATTTTAAGAACCTTCTTTAGTAAGATAAAAAAAATCTCCCCTTACATCACTGCAGGGCTTGGATCCTTAGCGTATTAATACTGTACAAAAAATACATTATTGTATTGCATAATAATAGTCCAAATAATTGATTGGTTATACAACATTGAGAGGGTAGCAATTTCCGTGCCTTCTTTGTAATTCCATTGGGGTTTTTTTTACTGTTTTTTTTTTTTTTTTTGCTTTCACCCTTAGCGTCACTGGAAGCCTTGGGACCCATAGCTAATAAATACAGTACAACCACACTGTCTTGTTTGAATGCTAAGTCGCAAATTCTTTACGGAGCACACCAGGTTCAAAACTCATTGAAGAAAAGGTCATTTGGGGAGGTAATTCAGCCGATAGCATATCAGTATTTTCCCAATGCTGTGACACAGACCAATAGCAGACCAGTATTTGATATGAGGTCGACCAATAGGAGACAGACATCTTAATAACTCGTCATACGCACAGACATTGCAAATTTTGCGTTTTATAGGTAGGTTTTTGTTGTTAATGTTTTAAAGTGGGGCCCAAAACATCTTATTAAGCACTGTCAAGTGAAATCATGTATCCTGGGGGTCTACTGGAGTGGGAAGTGCCAAACAGAAAAAACGTTATGGGAAATAATAAACTGTGTCCCCACAATTTAGTACTCTTGACCCTGCCTGATAAAAAATGCATGCACCAGTAATCTTATCTTAATTTTGTGTTTTCACAAGCTAAAACGATCCCCCCCGCTTCCACGCCGATTCCTCGGCGCAATGACAACCCTCCAGTTGCCCGCTTTTCCGTCTTTTGTCTCCAAACACATTTGTAATGTACTTTGACAGCCCCAGAAAAGAGTAATCCCTTTTCTGACCTGTAATTTCAGCTCGGCAAAATGCATATTTTTTTGATTTATGTTCGGGCCCCGCTTCGGATTACGGAGTGGGCCGGGTCCTAACATGCTCCCGCGTGTCGACAGATGCGCTTTTAGGTGGCTTAATGAGCGTTATGATGATGAAACATCATGACGCTTGGTAGGACCTTAAACAGCGAGGGATGGCTTGTTGGCAATCTGAAGGGGATGGTCTCTTTTTCTCTCCAGAAACTTCTACGTCTCTGTTAAGTTTTTTTCTCATTTAATTTCCGGCAGGGTATATATATATATATATATATATATATATATATATATATATATATATATATATATATATATATATATATATATATATATATATATATATATACAAAAGTCAATTCCATTGAAGTTGGGAAAAAGTTTAAAATGTCAGTAAAATTAGAATAGAATGACTTGCAAACCTTTTCTAACCCATATTTAAATGAATACACCACAAAGACAAGATTATCCATGTTCAAACTCATAAACTTTATTTCCATAAGCAAATAATGATAAACTTAGAATTTTATAATTGCAACAAGTGCCAAAGTAGTTGGGAAAGGGGCTTCTTCACCATTGTGTTACATCACCTTTCCTTTTAATAACACTCAATAAACGTTTAGGAAGTGAGGAGACTAGTTGTTGAATCGTTGATAGTGGAATCCTTTCCCATTCTTGCTTTATGTACAGCTTCAGCTGTTCAACAGTCCGGGGTCTCCTTTGTCTTATTCTGCGCTTTATAATGCGCCACACATTTTCAATGGGAGACAGGTCAGGACTGCAGGCAGGCCAGTCAAGCACCCGCACCCTCTTACTACGAAGCCACGCTGTCGTGAGACGTGCAGTGTGTGGCTTGGCATTATCCTGCTGGAAGAAGCAAGGGCGCCCATGGTAAAGATTCTGTTTGGATGGCAACATACTTTGTTCCAAAACCTGAATGTACTTTTCTGCATTGATGGTGCCTTCACAGATGTGCAGGTTACCCATTCCTTGGCCACTCATGCACCCCCATACCATCACAGATGCTGGCTTTTGCACTTTGCGTGCATAACAGTCTGGGTGGTTCTGTTCTTCTTTGGACCGGAGGACACGACGTCCACAATTTCCAAACACAATTTGGAAAACTGACTCATCAGACCACAGAACACTTTTCCACTTTGTATCAGTCCATTTTAGATGGGCTCGGGCCCAGAGAACCCTGCGGCGTTTCTGGATGTTGTTGATGAATGGCTTACGCTTTGCAACATAAAGTTTTAACCCACACTTACGGATATAGCGTCGAACTGTATTGACTGACAGTGGTTTTCCAAAGTGTTCCTGAGCCCATGTGGTGATGTCCTTTACACATTGATGTCGGTTCTTAATGCAGTACCGCTTGAGGGCTCGGAGGTCACGGGCATTCAATAATGGTTTACGGCCATGCCGTTTACGCACAGTGATTTCTCCAGATTCCCTGAACCTTTTCACAATATTATGGACTGTAGATGATGATATCCCTAAATTCCTTGCAATTGTACTTTGAGGAATGTTGTTTTTAAACTGTTCAACAATTTGCTCACGCAGTTGTTCACAAAGAGGTGAACCTCGCCCCATCCTTGCATGTGAATGACTTAGCTTGTTCGGGTCTCCCTTTTTTATACCCAGTAACAACTCTCACCTGTTGCTAATTCATCTGTTCACCTGCAAATAGTTGGTTGATTTCCATTCATCCACTTTCTGAGTAGTTATTGACACCTGTCCCAACTATTTTGGCACGTGTTGCTGTCATCAAATTACAGAGTTGATGATTTTCTCCCAAAACAATAAAGTTTATGAGTGAAGACAATAAATATGTTGTCTTTGCTGTGCATTCATTTAAATATGGGTTGAAAAGAATTTGCAATTTACTTGGATCAATTTTTATTTGCAATTAACACACTTTCCCAACTTCATTGGAATTGAGTTTTGTATATGAATATAAATAAAAAAAATTGTTTAAATATGTTATTATTAATAACTATTTTTTCCCATCTAGAAAACAACAAAACTTATTCTCTTCAGAGAAGATACACATCAAGCAAAGGGAGCTTCCTTTTTTTGGTTAGTGCATTCTGAGTGCAGCTGTGCTAAGAAGCCAAACAAATAGGTCACTGTTATGATAATATGCTAAAAATAGTCAGACACGGGTGGAAGTGAAGGCCAGTGTGTGTGCGAGTGTCAGTCAGGGATGTTGTGTCTTATTTTAGGCTCTCAGGAGAAAGAAACGAGCCAAGGAGGGAAAACAGATGATGGTTTAGTGTTTTTGCAATAACTTTGACGTGTTCAGCCGCGCCGTCCGAGCCGAATTCCGCCTTTATTGGCTAGCAAACGGACAGTAAATGATTATTAAAATGTCAAGGCTTGGACGTAAGTATGCGCTTAAAGAGGTTTAAAAGGAGAGTGAATGCCGACTGGAAGGGTCATTTATTAAAGTTTACCGTCACCACTGTGTGTTCTCTAAAGATGGGTTCGTTAAAGCTTACGTTTGCGTGAATAGAATTATTACAAAAGATCTGCACTGTGATTTGTGAATAAACCTATTCCTTATAACTATGACAAATGTGTATTATACTGTGACTCCTTGTTGATTGTGGGGGTTACGTTCCAAATAGAACCGGAAAGATTCATGAATTTAAAATCCCTTGTATAGTTGAGTACTCTATTGTATAGTAGACACCCAGGATCCAAAAGTAATCCTTTACATTGTGAATACAGTACAAGTACAAAAAATACACTATTTGTGTTGCTGACTCGTCTTGACAAACAACACACAATTCTAAAAGACATTGTGGGAAGGTGTTCAGCGAATAGCCAATCAATGATGATGGTGAATTAGATGATGCAAACCAATGGCAAAACAGCATCTTATATGGCGTTGACCAATAGCAAAGTTTTGGGCACACAAAATAAGTTGTTGTTCATGTTGTATAGCGGTAAAAAAAACTGTAAAGGGGGTCCAAATAAACCAACTTATTCCTCACCGAAAAGAGAAAAACGTTGTAAGGTGGGAATATGGGTCATTCTTACTATTTAGTGCCATTTCACTACCGAAACCTTGAATGAAAAAAAGGAAAATATTCAATGTTTTCAGCATTTCATCTTAAAGAGGGACTTTCAAACTGCAAGTGTACAAGAAGGACAGGAACAAAAACAAGAGAAAATGACAAACAGGACAAAAACAGACGGAAAACAAAACTGGAACCCGAAATAAAAACAGGACAAAACTAAACTGGAACAATACCGGACTGCAAATTCCAACAGGAAAACTGGACCGAGTCAGAACTCACGTCTTGTGGGGCAGAAGTTCGTTTTACGGGCTGACCAAGGAAGCAAGAGAGCGCTGAGCTTAATGTTGACAACGAACCTCTGCACCCGCAAGACGTGTGTTTTGACTCTGTCCGATATCCTCTTTGTGTAACCTGTCCGGTATTGATCCTGTGTATTTCATCCTGTTTGATATCGGTCTCCGGTCTCCAGTGTCTGGTATCGTTCTCGTCTATTTCGTTCTGTCTATTATCTTTCTCCAGTCTCCTATATCAATCCTGTCAGTCCCATTCTGTCTGTATCGACACTATCTGTCCGGTATCGGCTCGTGTAACTGGTATCGATCTTGTTGGTCTCTGGCTTCCTGTTGTTCCACGCCAGACTGCTGTGTTTCTTCTTCCGCCCAGCGATTGCCAAATCACTGGCATTTGTGTTAATGTGAATGACTGCCCCAGTCCTGTAAAATAAAGCTTGTGTGAGAAACGTTAAGCTTCTGGGTTCTCCTCCTGTTCCAGTTCTTGACAATTTTGCATACATATCAGTATGACCTATGGTAGAATTTAGTTATGAATACAATAATATTTAACTATAAGCTCATTTTTACTCAAAGTATACAATTTATTTTCACTAGAACTCAGCACGGCGGCGCAGTGGTTAGCGCGTGTGCGGCACAGTTCTAAGGTCTTGGGAACCTCCTGTGTGGGTTCAAATCCAGCTACCGGACCTACTGTGCGGAATTTCTATGTTCTCCCCGTGCTTGCGTGGGTTTCCTCCCACATTCCAAAGACATGCATTTCAGGTGAATTGGCCGGTCCAAATTGTCCCTAGGTGTGAATGGGCGAGCGAGTTGTCTGTCCCGGTGTGCCCTGCTATTGGCTGGCAACCAGTTCAGGGCGTCCCCTGCCCACTGCCCAATGATTGCAGGGATAGGCTCCAGCACCCCCGGGACCCTACTGAGGATAAATGGTGCAGCTAATGAGATGAGATGAGATGAGTACTCAAATGGCACCAAACAACAGGAATTACCCATCTACTACTTAATTCTATTACCACTTTTTTTGTTTTTTTCTTACAATTATACAAATAAATACCGTATTATACATCAAAACGAACGAACTAAGCTATTTTTGCCAAGCTATTTTATGTTTGTGTACATATTCCAATATGGATATGTTTCACCAATGAGAATGCGGAAAGTTAATATTAAACCCGATTATAGCAAAGGTTCACTATAATAAGGTTCCAAGTGACTTGTCCAAAATCTTTGTTTTTATTTTATCTGTTTTTTCACAATAGCTTCTTTTTCCCCGTGTCCTGATGCGGAGAGACAGCACTGTCCTTTCTGGCCACGCCATTCGGCTAATGCCAAAAACCCGTAGCAAGTTGCTTCGCGCCCACACTTTCCGCTCCATAAACGTCAGGATTCCTTTAGCTACGTAGCCCCTTATGTCAAAGATTAGAGCTAGCAAGAAATGTGCTTGCTTTGATACATTTTGCTGGCAAGAAGGGCTCCAATGAATTTAGGTCAGGAAGCTTTTGATACGTTTTAGCGGAGGAACAAAGGGCGGGTACTGAAATAACTCCAAAAAATTACTTTTTGAATAACAGAGGGATTAAAAAGACTGGGAAACACTGATTAAATTGCTGTCGCATAAATCTGTGTAAGGGGATAAAATAACATATAATAAATCGGTTATACGATGCCGGTTGTTTAAGTCATGTTTATTTGTGACGCCCTTAATCACAAGGAGTCTCAAAGGGCTGCACAGACCACAGACCACATTATTGCAAACCACAGACTATTATAACACCATCCGCTGATCTAAAACCTACATGAGGGCATGGAAAAACTCAAAAACCTCAACATGAGGAAAATTAAGAAACCTTGAGAAGGGACCTACTCTTCTTTTCATACATTTAAAAGCAATAAAACGTAGTCAAAAAAAAACAAAATAAAGACTTTACAAAACCCTATTGGGAACTCATTAAACCGTAGTAAAGATCTTCTTTCAAATGGAGGGACAATGTTCTTAAGTATTGCTATATTCTTTTGTCCATATGTTATTGATGCACCGTTCACAACACATTTGTCCATCCATCCATTATCTGCACCGCTTATCCTCAGTAGGGTCGCGGGTGTGCTGGAGCCCATCCCAGCCTTCTTCAGGCAGTGGGCAGGGGACACTCTGAATGGGTTACCAGCCACACAGAGACAGACAACTCACTCGCCTATTCGCACCTAGGGACAATTCGGACCGGACAATTAACCTAGCATGCATGTTTTGGAATTAGAGAAGGAACCGGAGTTCCCGGAGGAAACCCACAAAAGCACATGGAGAACATGCAAACTCCACACATGAAGGTTCAATCTCAACTTTCTAAGAAAAAAAGTGAAATTTTACCTCCACTACACTAGGGCGCAGTGGTGTTCTCATTGGCAAAGTGTTTTGTTTATGTTTAGCTTCCTCGCAGCCAATTAAGCACATATAGAAACATTGAGTCTGTAGTGTAGAAACAAAGTGTAGCAGACCACTTGAAAAAATATTTAACACGGATGTGAAGAAAAGCAAAAAGAGACTGGGTAAAGTGCAAAACAAAGAAATTTGACGAGACGTACGTTGCACTTCATTGCAACCTTGAAGGAAAACAAACAAAGGCTGGTGTGCTTGTTTTGTTAAAATCGTTGGCAGCGGACAGCATGAAGCCAAATGCATTACGCTGCCACTTAAAGAAATCACAACCCAATCACACTGATAAGACTTTTTTTTTTTTTCTGCGAAAAATGTCCACAAAGGCGTAGATTTGGCATGGACAGGGGGTGGCGTCTTACAACCAATATTCCAAAACCAGCAATAGTTGTTTGGTCCCCACCAATCTTAAAAAAAGCTGGGAGGGAGGGAAGGAGTAGACAATAATTGGTTGACAGACAATAATTGAAAAGCACTGATTTGTTGTAAAAAAGACATTTAATTAAAACAACCAATCCTAGTTGTTTCTTTGTGTTTATTAAAACATAATAGAAAATTCTTTAGTAATACAAAAACTATGTTGAGATATAACGGGCACAAACTCGGTTTTCCTTGACATAAATGCCCATGGATATCAAGTGTACAGTGGATTTTATTGTTCATCTTTGGACATCCTGCATCGTCAGCATCAAACATTGCGGCAGCGCGAGCGTCTGACTGAGCATACATTAAGCTTTATCATCCCGGGAAGCGTCTGCGCTTGTCTTTATGTATCGTGAGTCAGGCTCGCTTCTTTCTTCACCGGGCTGAAACGAACAGCCCGCTTGGATTTTAAAATTACAGACCCCCGGGATATGGCGACCCCGCCTTACAACATATCACCTATTGGGCGGGGTAACTCTTTTGGGCCCCTACTTATGGTTTCTTCCTAACTATACGACATCTAAAAGAAATCATTTCTGGCCTGAAAATTTAAATGATTCAAACTAGGAAGAGGAAGCTGGATTTCTTCTTCGGGGAGGATGCTGGGTGAGGTTTTACAGCGCCACACGCCGGTAGTGGCGGAAAGAAGCACTCCACTAATGTCCTGTACTTGGAAAAAGGTGCACACAATACAAAATCTAACATACAACACTGTCTGGATATTTTTCGACATCCTGAAAAATATTCGAATCTACTGTTTTTTGTAACTTGAATGTTACTCTGTAGGGGAGCGTCTGCAATGACAACTTGATACTGTTTGTTTCTAAAAAGCGGCCTGGAAGGGGATGGGTGCCGCCAGTCTGTATTTGGCCAAGACACACCACAGGAAGTGGTGCCTCTACAACCCCAGCGGGTAATGGGAATTTTCTGCACGTGTATTACACAAAAAGTACCTAACTAGACACTATTTTGTTTTTACCTGGGGTATAAACCAATTTCACTTTGTAATCTAATTCATATCTTGTTCTGGGTTCTAAAGTACCTGTTGGTGTACTATTTTTTGTTTGTTTTTGTTTTTGGGGTTAAAATCACATAAGACCAAGATCATTAATAATCCTTCAGAAGCTGAAAACGTAGCCAAGGCCCTGAGATGAAAAGAAAAAAGTGCATTACCGTCACCGGCAGTGCCTTTGAAAAGCAGCGGCGCTATTGAGACGTGGAAAATGGACGAGTAAGCAATGAAAGAGTTTCATAAAAGAAAAGCCAAAATAGAGAAGTAAGACGGTCATAAATTTTCAGTGTCCTGGAAAAAAAATGATATTATTACTCGGTAAGCCCTGCAGATATGCCACAGAGGAAATCGATGTTTGTTGGGGCAGGGGGGATGTTTTAAATCTGGGAGGGCGATGGCCTAAAAACTTATATAACCTATTTGGTTCATATTTGGGAAAAGCATCTGGGAATATAGACTTCTCCAGTGCCTTCAATACTATACAGCCTCTGCTACTGAGTAGGAAACGTACAGAGATAGGAGTTAGCGCACACCTTGTAGAATGGATTACGGACTACCTGACAGGCAGACCCCAGTATGTGAAACAGGGGGGCTGTACATCGGACACTGTGGTTAGCAGCACAGGATCTCCGCAAGGGACCGTGCTCTCTCCGTTCCTATTCACTCTGTATACATCGGACTTTCAGTACAACTCTGAGTCCTGCCACGTGCAAAAGTTTGCTGATGACACTGCGATCGTGGGATGTATCAGAAGTGGGCAGGAGGAGGAGTACAGGAAGTTGATTCAGGACTTTGTCCAATGGAGCGACGCAAACCACCTGCACCTGAACACCACCAAGACCAGGGAGATGGTGGAGGACTTCAGGAGAACTAAAACTCACCTGGTTCCTGTAACCATCAAAGGAGAAGGTGTAAAATTTGTCCAGACAACAAACTGGACTGGACTGCCAACACAGAAGCTCTATGTAGGAAAGGTCAAAGCCGACTTTACTTCCTCAGAAGGCTGGCCTCCTTCAACATCTGCAAAAAGCTCCTGAAAATATTCTATGAGACTGTTGTGGCAAGCGCCCTCTTCTATGCGGCAGCGTGTTGGGGAGGCAGCGTCAAGAAGAAGGATGCCTCTCGTCTCAATAAACTGGCAAGGAAAGCGAGCTCTGTTGTGGGCACAGAGCTGGACAGCCTGACAACAGTAGCTGAGAGACGGGCACTAAAAAAGCTGCGGTCAATCATGGACAATTCATCACATCCACTACACAGCATTATATCCAGACAGAAGATCAGCTTCAGCGACAGACTGCTGTCACTGTCTTGTACCACGGACAGAGTTAAGAGATCTTTTCTTCCTCATGCCATGAGGCTCTTTAACTCCACCCGGCGGAGTAAAGGCCCACATTAAACCACACCCCATGCATTGCATATTACCGTACTTTTATTGCAGTGTGTATTTTATGTAGCACTATTTAAATACTCTATACAACACGCTACAGTGGTTATTAGCACGTCACATTGGGTATTTGTATATTGTATTCCTTTTGCTTTATTATTGTATTGTTCTCAGCGAAGGGATGCTGCTGAAAATGTGAATTTCCCTGCGGGGATGAATAAAGAATCTATCTATCTATCTATCTATCTATCTATCTATCTATCTATCTATCTATCTATCTATCTATCTATCTATCTATCTATCTATCTATCTATCTATCTATCTATCTATCTATCTATCTATCTATCCTCTATCTATCTATCTATCTATCTATCTATCTATCTATCTATCTATCTATCTATCTATCTATCTATCTATCTATCTATCTATCTATCTATCTATCTATCTATCTATCTATCTATCTATCTATCTATCTATCTATCTATCTATCTATCTATCTATCTATCTATCTATCTATCTATAGTCAAGTCATGTTTATTTGTGACACCCTTAATCACAAGGAGTCTCGAAGGGCTGCGTAGACCACAGACTATTGCAAACTACAGACTAATATGACACCATCCCCTGATCTAAAACCTACATGAGGGCAAGGAAAAACTCAAAAACCTCAACATGAGGAAAATGAAGAAACCTTGAGAATGGACCGCCCATGAGGTAATCCCTCTCAATTACCAAGGTGTTTGATGATGTATTGAAAACTAGAGCTGGGTCTACTATCCATCCATACTTCCATCCATTATCTGCACCGCTTATCCTCAGTAGGGTCGTGGGGGTGCTGGAGCCCACCTCAGCTATCTTCAGGCAGTGGGCAGGGGACAGCCTGAACTGGTTGCCAGCCAGTCGCAGGGCACACATGGACAGCCAACCAATCACTCGCTCATTCGCCGCCCCATAAACAGTCTACTGTATGGTACAGAAGTGGACAGGGAAAAATGAAGACAATGAGACTTTTTCTGGCCATTGAAACAAAACAAGAGATAATAGAAAGGTATAAAAATACACAACTTTGTGCAGGAGGAATTCAGAGATAACAAAGAGGACTATGCAGCCATCATTCCATCAGCACAAATTAAATACCTTTTGGAAAATTCCACAAAGTCTCAGAATTTGTGGAAAGGAGTCACCGTGAAAAAGTGTCGACAGGTCAGGTTATCATTCATTATGATGACGTCTGCCTTGTGCATTTTCCACGGATTGTCAAAAGCCGGCAAAAGCAGACGTTATTTGATCAGTTTTTCAAGAAACAGCAGAAAACACAGGCCAGTCAAAAAAATAAAATCATATTTTTATTATTTCCTTTATTCTCTTATTTTTTACATTATGCATCTCTTGTTTTATCTTTATTTTTTGGTATTCTAATCTTAACATGTATTTGTTTCATGTTCTGATTTTCTTTTGTGATTTATGAAAAAAATATATCGTTCTTCTGAGGGGCTCGGAAGGGATTAACACATTTACATTCCAGAACAAATACAATTTGTAAGTAGAGGCACTACTGTGTGTAAATGATATAGCAGTAAACTATACATGCTTTTGTTACCTTTGTAGCATATCCAAAACAAACCTATTGAAATATTAATATCAACCTACTTCTATATGTGGTGTTGAAATACCCATTACTTGTTTTTTCAATTTTTGTATAAATACAAATACAATTATTTAAATTTTTTTAATCAGTTTTTTAACGAAAGTGGCAGTAAATTAGTAAATAATCCGATTGGTTCTTAAGAGAACTCATCAGCATCATCCCTCTATTGACAAACTGCGTTTCCCATCATCCTTAGCTTCAGACACAACCCTTCCCTGACATCTGTGATTGATTCTCATTAAGTCACCTCCTGTTGGCTCTTAACGCCATCCCGGTTTCTCTTTTTAATTACCAGCAAAGGTTGCTTTACTTAATATACTCCCTGCGCTCTCCACACTATGTCATCTCATTATGCTGTGCGTCGCTTTTTAACAACCTTGAGGTAATGTCGCCTTTGTGGACGTCGTGTTCTCACCGCTTCCAAAATAGATTCCAGTCTTCTTATTTCACACTTTATTGTATGCGTTTCCTTTTCGATTATCAGGATCATCAATGGTTTGTTTCCAAGGTTTGGAAAGAGCTTGCATATTTGGGGATCTTAATTGCTTGAAATTGTTGCCATGTTTTGCTCATTCATTCATTACATCCACTACACAACATCATCTCCAAACAGAAGAGCAGCTTCACCGACAGACTGAGGAGATCATTTCTTCCTAATGCCATGAGGCTCTTTAACTCCACCCGGGGGAGTAAAAGCCCACATTAAACCCCACCCCCAAATTTCCATATTGCTCTATCTATCTATCTATCTATCTATCTATCTATCTATCTATCTATCTATCTATCTATCTATCTATCTATCTATCTATCTATCTATCTATCCATCTATCTATCTATCTATCTATCTATCTATCTATCTATCTATCTATCTATCTATCTATCTATCTATCTATCTATCTATCTATCTATCTATCTATCTATCTATCTATCTATCTATCTATCTATCTATCTATCTATCTATCTATCTATCTATCTATCTATCTGTCTGTCTATCTGTCTGTCTGTCTGTCTGTCTGTCTGTCTGTCTGTCTGTCTGTCTTAAAAAATGATGCCGTCACCGCGCTTAGGTGGCCTTTCTTTGCTATTGCATTTCTTCTTCCCTCATGATTAACAGCAGCTGGCATTGTCCTATGAAGCATCATCGCCCCCTATGCTACATCCAAATAGGGCATTATGAATTGTGTATTAGAGCAATGATAAGATATCAATTATGGACATTTATTATGAGCCATATGAAAAACCAAAGTCATGTTTCCCAGTGGTAAATTGTAAGGTACCCCAACCCTGATGGCTTTGTCATATTTTATGATTTTTTATTTTTATTTTTTATGGTGAGGCATGCTTTTCAAATGCATATGTTGTTGCTATGAATTCTGCAGGAATGAAATTCTGATGTTATTTTTTATATAAGTCACTTTACCTTTCAAGGGTATGAACTATTCAAAATAGTTAAATGTTTAAAAAATATTATATTCTGTACAAAGCCCTGTTGAGAGATTTCAGGGACATTTTATAAAAGTTGCTGACAAAGAAAAGCTTATAAAAATGATAGGTTAAACCAGATAGCTGGCTATTCGAATTAGTTAATCTCTAGATATCAATTTCGCTAGCTAACTAGCTAGCAAACACCAGTAGCTAAGTATTGAGTAACATTTTTGCTGCATAAAAGGAAAGTGAGAAGTTGAATTGCTAGGGGAGCTCTTTAGCTATTTGTCAGGATGCTAGACACTGTGAGTAAGCTAGCTATGTAGGTAGCTGTTCAGATGGACAACAAGATGGCTAACACTTAGATTGGATAAATGAACACATAATCATCACTAGAAAGCCAGCTAACTAACTTAACTAGCTCTAGATCTAAAACATTGATTGCTAAATTAGAGCAAGGTGAAGTCGAAATTTTTTGGTTGGCTAGCTTTAAGTCTGTTGGACTGAGTAAGTTAGCGAGGTATATGCAGTGGCTCGCCCACCCTTTCACACGGATCTCTTGGAATTCCAAACACCCATCTAGATCAACTTAGCTAGCTACGGACCTGACTAACTTTAGTAGCTATAGATCTAGCAAAATGTTTGCTGCATTTGAGAAAGGTGAGTAATTGAATAGCCACCATGGCTATCTAGCTATATATATAGCTAGCTACTTTAGCTAGCTAGCCAAAATGACAAATATGAAGCTGTTTTTAGAAATATATAACTCCTTAGATAAATGACCAGCTGGCTAGCCTTAGTAGAGATTGTTTTAGGAATATGATTGGAGAAAGGCAAGAAGTCAAATGGCTGAGAGTTCATTAGACGTGAGTCTGTTTGATAGATTTAGTTTGATGTCAGTCCAGATTGACAAATTTAGCCAACTAAACATCTAGGTACCTTTAGTAACTATTATTCCAGAAATATGTATGCTGGGTTTGAGGAATATAGGAAGTTGGATTTTTCGGTATTCAACTTTTATACAACAAAACAAATAATGCAGGTTTTTAATCCACTTCCTGTTTTAGAGTAGGGGTCTCCAACGTGGTGCCCTCAGATTGATGAGGTACCTATGGACCTGTTCGGAAAATAGCTTACCAGTGCTAGGTCATTGTGGTTTTCTAGTAAAATGTATGTTTTTATTGGTTGCAAGAGTGTAATTAACCTGGTAATAACAAAGTTACAATATAGTAATGACATGATGCGGTGTTATTTTAGAAATTACCAATCTCGGTGCCCTTTGCATTAATTAGCATTTGCATTAAAAATTGACTTTCAGCTTGAAAAAGATTGGGGACCCCTGTATTAGAGTTAAGCCAATTTATTATATATGTAACTTAGAGATTTGCAAAATAAATACTGTAAAATCGGAACAATTAATGTTTCCATACGTTGTTTGTCTACTTACGGCGTCGCTATCCAGCTAGCTGCAGTAGCTAGCTGTTATAAAAAGATGGATAAATTGTGACGAATATTGTGTTTTTGCAACCTTCAACTAGACTCGATCGTGTTATCATTAAGATCTCTTTTGCTCACTCTGGCTTTGCCCCTTTGTGTTTCTCTTGGGACTTGTGACCTCACATTGGGCATGCAGAAAATGTAGTAATGCTGTTGAGATCAAGGACTCCTCAGAGCCTTGTAGGAAACATAGGGAGAAAGCGTTTAAACAAGTAAAATATTGACTCGGCTGCAGTTTACTTTGTCGTAGCAGTAGTTATTCCAGATATGGAGAAGTGTATCTTTTTGGAAACCATTCCTTTGAATTCTATGTATTTATGCTACATACGAATTTTGGCGTCACTTACAAAGCAACAGTTCACCCAAACCAATCTCCGTTGCTGTGTGCGTCGA
Source organism: Urocampus carinirostris (assembly GCF_059441175.1). Classification (NCBI taxonomy): domain Eukaryota; kingdom Metazoa; phylum Chordata; class Actinopteri; order Syngnathiformes; family Syngnathidae; genus Urocampus; species Urocampus carinirostris. The sequence goes on from NC_142360.1 coordinate 3,279,670, forward strand.
TTTGCATTGTGCTCATGCTTGGCTTGCCAGAAGCTTACTTACACAATACACGGATGGACACAGCTGTGTCATGTCCGGCATAATGGTAGAAAATAAAACACACATTTCCCGGGGAAATCAACCAAAATACACATTAAGCTTTCTGAAGGAGTAACCCGGAGTTTGAGCATATCATTCACCTTTGTAGTTAAAGTCTCACAGTGCTTTGTGGCATGAATATATCTTGGATATACAGTATATAGGTGGAGATTCACCAAATTCTTTTGGTAATGGCACATATTAAATGCGAAAATCTAGGGAATACTTTATGCTTTAAAATTTGTACTCGATGTAGGTATATGTGATGCTACCTTAGTACCGTATTTTCTGGACAGTAAGGCACACTTAAAACAACCTTTTACGGAAATTACAAATCAGTACTAAAAATATCGTAAATAAAATTTGGAAATGCATAACTACTATGAAATGCTACTACATACCGTAACCATTTATGAATTGATTAATTTATTTTAGATGGGGAAGATATATTACATAATGTTCTATGAAATAAGTGTTTTATTTTGGGATGTTTTTGTTATGCAACTGTAGCTCAAACTTGACTGTAGTTTGGATTTCACAATGTCACCTTCAACACTAGAATTCTCTTACCTGAAGGCTTCTCTCCCTGGTCTCCTTGCAAGTTCAAAATCCATTGACGTCTTCTCTCCTTATTTTGAGTGTCTACTAAAGTTTTAACTTAACTATTTTGTTCTGTTCTTGTCTAGTTGTAGTCGTTGTACTTGTTCAAGTGGTAGTTCGAGTTCCTCTAGTTCATCTTCATTTTCATCTTGTTTCTTTTCTTGCTCCTCTTTTTTTTTCTTTTTCTTGTTTCATTTTACACACCTTTTAGTTAGTTATAGTTTTCATTAAATCCCATTTTTTATGGTGCACGTTATAATCCAGTACTACTTTTTAGTCCATAAAATAGGGGTACGTCAATTTCTTTCTTTATAAACCAATTCTCGCACACTAACGTGCTCAGCGTGAATCTTCGCCCACTCCCATCTTTCTCCAGCTTCACTTTCCCATCATCGGTCGCCTTTTCCATTCTCACTTTTGCCCAAGCCAGTTTTATTTCCCCGGTGGAAATATTGGACTGCCACTCAGATCAATTGCCAGTGTCCAGGGCACTTCATGGTTCCTTTAATTATAAAGCCGGCGCGGCTGGCGTGGGCCCACGTAGCTGTGGGGCGGCTATTGTAATAGAGGCATCAGTGGGAAAGAGCGGAAAGATCGGGGCAGGCGTGGGCCAAAGCCCTGCAGTCATCGCTCGCGTGGATGGAGAGGCTTTACTGGGGTGGTAGGAGCAGGGGCCTGGCTGTCTTATCTGGCTTCTCCATGCGGCTCATTGTAAGCTAGGGGTAGTGCATTAGCATTTTGTGTGCTCTCCTGCTAGCCAAGAGAGGAGGGACCCGGGCACTCGGCCGTGATTGCAAAAGGGGACAGCTCGTGACTTCTTCTGCTACTGCTTCATCAGAACAACACAAAAAGCAATCCGTTTTTTCTTTTCCCACGCCGACTGCAAGGTCGGCAGTGAGACTTACTTTAAAGTGTCTACTGATCGTGTTTTCTTTTAGTTCAACTGAGCCGAGGTAGATTTTATATATATATATATATATATATATATATATATATATATATATATATATATATATATATATATATATATATATATATATATATATATATATGTGTATATATATATATATGTGTATATGTGTATATATATATGTGTATATGTGTATATATATATATATATATATATATATATATATATATATATATATATATATATATATATATATATATATATATATATATATATATATAATTTTTTTTTTTTTTTACCAGTCTGTATGAGCATTCACACCAATTTGGGCCTTCCTATCGCAGGATGATATCTTTCTTAAGTGTTTTGTCAGTGTTTCCTAAAGTTGGTATATAGGCCTGGTATCATGAATCGGAACAGGAGGAGAACCCAAATGCGTGACGTTTCTCACACTAGCCTTTTATTTTACGGTAAATGGGGCAGTCATGCATGTTAGGCAGCAGTCTAGCGTGGAATGACAGGAAACCAAAGGCCGACGAGATCGATACTGATTGCCCGAGCAGATATCGGACGGATGGGGTCGATACCGGACAGGACGGGACGGACAGGACTGATATAAAAACAGGATATTGAAATTTAACAGGACAAACAAGACGGGAACGATACCGGGGAGGAAACACAGGCAGGAAACCGGACGGAGTCAAAACCCACGTCTTGCGGGGCAGAGATTCATTGATGGACTGACAAGGCCTGAGTGAGAGCACTGAGCTTAAATAGAAGGGAAGCCAATCTGTCAACGAGCCGAAGCTGGCGCCACACGGACGGGGCCAATTGGGTTCCATGGCAACCATGACACCTGGTTGACTGATCAAGAGCGATACCGTACTATTAAATGTCCTGAAGTTATGTTTTTCCACTTTCACTGAGCCATGGTATATTTGGATATATAAAAGAAATAACACCCCAAACAACAATCTTTCATTGAGTCAGATATCTGTGCGATGCAGATGTATTGATTTTGTGATATTGACATTAATAATGATGTCAAGATTGATAGCAACATCTAAAATAATAGATTGATTTTTAAATAAATATTGGTATTCTGATAAATATTGACGTACAATTTTAGATAATCATATCAGAATTAATATCATAATACTGTACTTTAAAGTTTCAACTCGCTATACTATTTCACTTTGACTGAACCAAGGTAGAAAATCATCTCATCTCATCTCATTAGCTGCACCGCTTAGGGTCGCGAGGGTGCTGGAGCCCATCCCAGCAATTATCGGGCAGTGGGCATGAGACACCCTAACTGGTTGACAACTAATCGCAGGGCAAGGTAGAAATTTTGTATTGAAAAAAAAAACCGTACATCCCAAACAACCTCATCATCTTGAGATACATTATGTTGCAGAGGTGGATATGCATATGATGTTATTGGCATTAATATTGAGATATCAAGACATATCAATAATACTAAGGACACTTTTAATTCCAGAGTTTGTGAATTTGAAATACCGTAAATTCTGGACTATAGAGCGCACCTGATTATAAACCGCACCCACCTCTTTTCAGGTGATTGGCCACTTTTGTACTTACACAAGCCGTACCCATGTTTAAGCCGCGTCCGCGCGCATTAATGCTTGTGACACAATCACAAGTTTGACCTAGACCAGGGTGGGGGGGGGGGGGGGGGGGGTTAGTTGTTTGTAAGGTTTATTGTTCTCTATTCTTTATCAATTATGCATTATCCGTTATCGGTCAAATCATAATACGCTACAAAGCCTAGGAGCCGGGACTCTTACTCTCAGCCAAAAGGCCAAGCTAAGGTCCTAGCCTTAAAGCCTTGCTGCGATCATTGCAAATGCACCGATCCCGGAGGTGCTGCAATACCGGGTCGATGCGTGGAGTGGACAGAGCAAGCTCTTATTGGACCGTACACAATTCTAGAACGACAGAAAGTTGCACATTTGTAACTATATAAATAGTACACAAGTCTAAGAACACAATGATACCTGTAATTAACGTATGATGCAGACTTGTAAAGTCCGGGTCCCGGAGGAAACAAAATGTCTATTTCCAAAGTTAAGGGTGGGAAAAATATGGTGGCCGTTAGAAAAATTCCATATATTGGCCGCTTCACTGAATAAGCTGCAGGGCTGAAACTTTGGGAAAAAAGTAGCGGCTTATAGTCTAGAATTTACGGTAGTTAAGTCAAGTCTAGTCAAGTCATGTTTATTTTTATAGCCCTTAATCACAAAGAGTCTCAATGGGCTGCACAGACCACAGATTATTGCACACCAAAGACTATTGTTACACCATCACCTGATCTAAAACCTACATGAGGGCAAATAATACACAGATATTGTCAACATAAAATATAGGTTATTCATATGCTATAGAGTAGAAGTGTGTTTTAAGCTTAGATTTAAACGTTTCCATTGAGGCTGCAGATCGAATTTCAGGGGGAAGAGCATTCCACAGCAACGGGGCCCGAATGGAGAACGCTCTCGAACCTGCAGACCTCTTCTTGGCTCTTGAGATCACGAGTAGACCAGCATGTCTGACCATTTCCTTTTTTTGCACTATGATGTCTATGCTTGCACCAATGTATATGCGGACTATTTTTGCACCATGATGACTTTGCACCAAATGCAATATTGCACAACCGTTACGATACAACGTTATCACGACAACCCTGTATGTAACATCCCACATGCTGACATTGTTGTGTAAATACCATGTAAATTATAACTATAGCCTTATTCCCCTTGTTTTATAACATTATCTTCTCTGTTCCTTTATCTTCTTGCTCATACCCTCACTATGTGTAAAACTGGAGTGTCATGCCCAATTTCGTTGTCACAATATGTTAGCCCATATGTAACAATGACAATAAAGGTATATTCTATTCTATTCTATTCTATTCTATTCTATTTTCAGAGTGAAGGCTCCGTACCGGAACATAAGGAGAAATTAAATCTGAAAGATATGAGGGAGCAAGTCCATGCATTATTTTGTAAACTACCAACAGAACCTTAAAATAACATCTCAAGCTAACAGAGAGCCAATGCAATGTGATCAAACTTCCTTGTCTTAGTTAAAAGCCTTGCTGCAGCATTTTGTACAAGCTGAAGGCTCTTGATTTTGGACTTCGAGAGACCGAAGAGTAGTGCATTACAGTAATCGAGACGGGAGGTAACAAACGCGTGAATTATGCATACAGATACATACAGCGATTTATTTTGAAATCAACAGAGATGAATATAAATTTAACACTATCAGATACTGCACTTTAAAGTGTCCACTTGCTGCATTTTTCAAGTAAATATATTTGTATTACCTAAATATATTTTTCAAAGTTTTAATAATGAAGCAAAAACGCACCCTTCCAAACAAAAAAAGTCAGGTTCAAATAGAGATCAAGATGAATATCAAAAGAGAGATAACTATTTGTGTTGCTATTAATATAAAGAATACAATTTTGTATTGATAAATCAAAGTTGTTATAGGGAGAGACATTAATATCGGATTAAAAAAAACTACTTTTTTTACTGATCTGATTTTTTTTAATTGTTCCTATTAAAAACGTTGCGCCATCAAAATAACATCAAAAACGTGATATAGTTAGCGAAAATGGTTAAGAAATGTGATTAGGAAATTTCCACTTTATAAATTCCTAGCCACTAGACATCTGTCGATACTGTTATCAGTGACAGGTTATATCAGCAGTCGTCATGGAAATGCAACATTGGTTTAGCAATGGCCTAACATAAATACACCAAAACCTCACCCCCCCTGGGTTTTTGTTACCGTTGTCTCGTTCAAACAGACACAATCAATGCGCCGTTTTTGGAAGCCGCAGCGCTATCGTTGCTCATTAAAGCAATAAAGTCGGCAGCGCCTCGCACACAAAACACTAACTTAACTGTTTATAACCTAACATAAAGCTCGTCTGACTAGTTTACCGTTGGACAAGGGTTTTACAAGCGCTGCACTAGCACTTACACATTTTGCGGAGCTGACTAACCAATAATATCGGGCATTAAAGTTGGTGTTCCAGGGGCTGATTTGGCAATGAGGCAGTCGGCGACAATTACAAGCTACTTTAAGCGATTTCATTGTTTGGTTTTGCACTGCAAGAGCGAGCTCATATCTTTTTTTATTAACATATATATATATATATATATATATATATATATATATATATATATATATATATATATATATATATATATATATATATATATATATATATATATATATATATATATATATATATATATATATATATATATATAGTTTCTGTATATTTTTTGTATATTTTTTGTATCTCAAATTTTCATTTTTAAATTTCATTTTTTTAAAGTGTTTTGTATTTATTTCTGCAACTGCGACAAACGCAACCCCATATTTTTCTCCTCGTAATGCAGCAGTGCATTATTATTCTCAAACGATTACATAACCATGCCATTCCCTCCCTCTCGTCGCCAACGTGGCCTGATGCCGGTCTTGCCATTCTGAAAGAGGTGTGATACAGAGGGAGTGCAAAGGCAGGAAAATGAAACAACGTGTGACATGAAGATAAAGAGGAGTGAACAAAAATAAGCGCAGACAGGAAAGAAAACAAAAGGGAAAAGACAACACTAATAGGAGAAGCTAAAACTGGAGAAAGGGAAAAAAAACGATAAACAAATAAGGACAAATGTGGCGTCTAGATGTCATGTGGGAACAGCTGAGCTCTGAAGAAAAAGAATTTAGGAATACCTGCAGCAAAATAGATACACAAACAACGTTATTATACAATCACAGGTCGCTGCTAGGAAACTGCGGGGAGGTTTTCTGTCAACAAAAGGGAGCTAGCCAAGACGCAAAGTAGGAGGAGATAGTTATACTTACAGAAGCAATTACAAGTCGGTGACGGACGTTGAGTTAATGACTTTGAATAGAAAAGGTGCTGAAGAATGGGAATTTTCAAATTCTGACTGTTGATTTAAATGAATTACCTCTCTTTGAAAGAGAGTCAAATGCGACAACAATGTTGAGGTAGTTTCCCGGTTACAAAGCTGACATTAGAAAAATGACTTCCCATCTTGCAAAAAATGGTTGAAAAGACGACAACAGCAATGCTACGGTACCATTAGTGCTACTCTGTCAACAAACTGATGTTAGCAAAAGCTGACATGTAGGTTAAATGATGTCCTATCCAACAAAAAAGGGTTGAAAAGCAATGAAAAGACATGAACGTCCCGTAGTATTATCTTTGGGCCTGGTCACACAGCCGTTTGCGTCTGTATCGCTGGTAAAATTTTGCGTTTTTTTTTTTTGCCCGTGGTTGCCCGCGATGGAAAATGCGCAAAATTGGCCATTCATCGGTGGTATGCCCGCAAAACAGACGCCGGCGACTGTTCCGCTTCCTCATTGCGTCATTTCCGCATCATTTTCTCGTGTGGACCATGGGTATAAAAGCTGCCGAGCCGGCGTTATGCCGAGAAATGCATCCTTGCCGAGATTTGCATCCCCTCGCTACTACAACCACTTTTACCTCGTTTTATCTCACTTTTATATCACTTTTAGGGAATTTAATGGTGAACATATAACCAAAACCACTTCGTCTTGCATTTGTTGGGAATGTAATACAACATAAACCATTCCGTCTTTGTATTTGTTGTAACGGTAATCGAACGGTAATGTACGCCGTATACAAATCACTTTTGAGCAGGTAACATGTTTATTTTGCCTTTTTCTATTCAAATCGCTCGTATTGAAACTGTTATGCACTCTACCATAAAGCTTATTTCTGCATAAAGCAGACAGATCAGTAGTCTTCCCCATACTTGTGATTTAGTTTACTGAACCAAGCTGAGTGTATTTAAGGCTCAGGAAACCCTCGCAAGGTGTTTCGAGTTAATTAGATGATTCAGGTGATTAGTTGAATAGCCTACTTGTATACTTTTTCATGATATTCTAATATTTTGAGATAGGATTTTTGAGTTTTCTTAAGCTGTAAGCCAAATTCAGCAATATTCAAATAATAAAAGGCTTGAATAGTTCAGTTGATGTGTAATGAATCCAGAATGTATGACATTTTTGTTTTTTTAATTGCATTACAGAAAATAAAGAACTTTATCACAATATTCTAATTTTCCGAGACAGTCCAGTATATCTATCTATCTAGAGAAAAGGTGAATTATAGGAGGTAGTTCAGCATCTTCCAACTTTGTGAGGCAAACCAATAGCAGATAAGCATCTTGGAGAAATATAAGGCACAGTCATATAAACGAACACATTAAAGTTTGAATTTTGTAAAATAATTGATTATTGATATAGTATGACCATGAAAATGCAGTAAAGAGAGGCCAGATATCGTAAACTAGGGGATCTGCTCTCTTTAAAGGTTTCTAATACCATTAAGAAAACAGGAAGTGCACGAATAGAATGATAACAAGTGTCAATTGCAATACCAAATACTGACTCCTATAGTACATATAATTTTCCCCCAAAAGTATTGACAAATATGACAATATAAAGTATTTTTTTGTAAACGGCATTTTCTTGTTCCTGTGGGAGGGTTTATTCGTGTAAGTGTGTTTCCTTGTGTGCTGCTGCTGAAGGGAGGATTTAAGCTGCATGGTTTGGCAAGCCAAATAGACCATGAAAGGGGAAAAAAATAACAAAATCTTGCCACCCTTTTAGCCCCGTTCTCGTCCATCCACCTACTCTGAAATTCTCTGTGCCTCACAAATAGTAGCTTTCCTTTTCTTTTCTTTTCTTTTTTTTATAGCATAATCCCCCCCCTGTTTAAATTTATATCCTATTCTCTCCCTTCTTTCTCAATCTTCTGCTCTGTGCACTCTATCTTGGAGATTTTTGCCTGTGTCACAGTTCACCATCTCACTGTTTTGACCTTTTGTGGCATTCGAGAAAATCGGGAATGGAGATTTTAGATCATTGGCGAAATAAAAGTGCAGTGGATTATAAATACTTCATAGTTTGATCCTTTTTTTCCAAATGATTTATTTTTACCAATATCACTTTTTATACATATATTTGATTCTAAAATATTTCAATGATTCTATTATTTATAAATCGATTTTATTTTCTAATTCTAAATAGTTGTAATATTTTTAATCCGAAATATTAATGATTCCAATTCCAAATACATTTTACATTTTTTTCGGAATTATTTATTGAAAATATTTTTTTATTGTGTCATTAAATATTTTCAAAAAAATATGCTGTTTTTTTCTGAATTACTTATTAATAAAAGATTATTTTCAATTAATCTGAAACTTTCAATAATTTGAATTGTTCAAAAATAAATTAGTATAAATCTATATATTGTGAATTGAAATAATTTTGATGAATATATATGTTTAATTTAATTAAACACAGTCAGACTGAGGAGATCATTTCGTCCTCATGCCGTGAGGCTCTCTAACTCCACCCTGGGAGTAAAAGCCCACATTAAACCCCACCCCCACATTTGCATATTACCATTTTTTTATCACAGTGTGTATTTTCCGTAGCACTATTTAAATACTCTATAGACAAAGGTTATATTGGGTATTGTTGTATTCTATATCTTTATTTTATTATTTTATTTTTCAACACAAGGATACTGCTGGAAGTGTGAATTTACCTAGATAAACAGACAGACAGACAGACAGACAGACAGACAGACAGACAGATAGATAGATACATAGATAGATGGATAGATACCGTAAATTCCGGACTATAAGCCCCTACTTTTTCCACCAACTTTCAACCCTGCGGCTTATTCAGTGATGCGGCCAATTTATGTAATTTTTCTAACGTCCGCCAGCGGCGCTCAAGTACAAAAGGTAAGATTTAGACCCGTGGATTATATGCGCCGAGGAAGACTGCAACTTCACTAAAACTGTCCGCACGTGAAAGGCAACTTTTTCGCAAGTCTGCCAGTGGATCCTGACAGCGTGCGGCAGCATAAAAAAAAATCCACCGTCACCAACTGGTTCCGAAAAGCCGGTCTGCTGTGTGACGGAGAGGAGGGCACAGAACCAGGAGTGGATGAAAGTTGCGGCTGCGGGAGCGTGGGACAACGTCTATATGACACTGTTTCTTTCCGACACTGAGGAAGATGACTTCGATGGCTTCAGTTCTAAGGAGGAAGATGAGTGTACCGTGATTTTTACAAGTTCAGTATGTTTTTTTAACAGACCCGTTTACTGTGTTGCGAGCGTGTTGCTAGTGTGTTGCTACCATTAACTGCCCTGTCAGGCACCGTTTGGGATGAAAGTTATATTATTATTATTAAAGCTTTGAAAACTCGGTGTACCGTCTTTCTTTGTAAATATGTGTAACCATGTATAATATGTATTTGCAACTGTATATTTTTGTAATGTACTTATTTGTATTTATTTTGGACACTTATTCTGATATTTCTGATTCAGATTCAGATTCAGATATACTTTATTGTCATTCTAGTACACGTGTATACAGAACGAAATGTCGATACATCTGACCCGCACAGTTTCCTTGAATGTACAGATATAAATAAAAATGTTGTATTGAGTTGGAGTATTGAAGTACTAATAATATACTAAATAATTATGGCTATGTATAGTATTATACAATAGTGCAAAGAGTGCAAGAGTAGCAGCTAACCAGATGTGCAAAATGGGCAGTCAGGTAAACAAGTCACTGTACAGTAACAATAACACTGTAGTACGATAGTGCAGAGGAGAACAGATGTGCAAAGGAGTGGCTAGGTATAAAGAACTCCTACTAGTGCAAAAAACAAAACAGACAAACAGATTAGCAGCAGTGTAGACTTACTATGTGTGTGATTGACCATTTAACAGTCTAATGGCCAGGGGGACAAAACTATTGCACAACCTGGTGGTTCTGCTCCGCACACTGCAGTACCGCTTCCCAGAGGCTAGCAGAGTGAACAGTCCATGATGGGGGTGAGAGGGGTCCCTAATGATGTTCTTGGCTCGGGATAGGCAGCGCTTCTGGCCAATGTCCTGAATGGCAGACCGGCTTTTCGGAACCAGTTGGTGATGGTGGATTTTTTTATGCTGCCGCACGCTGTCCGAATCCACTGGCAGACTTGCGAAAAAGTTGCCTTTCGCATGCGGCCAGTTTTAGTGAAGTTGCAGTCTTCCTCGGCACATATAATCCACAGGTCTAAATCTTACCTTTTGTACTCTAGTGCCGCTGGCGGACGTTAGTCTTCATCACCCTCCTCACACTACCCCAGTCCGAGGCACTGCATCCTCCACACCACACAGAGATACAGCTGACAGAGATACAGCTGATATGTTTTGCACGGGCCAATTAAAAAGAAGGGGCGTAACAAACGCAGGGTGACGGGAAGTGGGGAGTAAAGGTGAGTGTTTGTGAACAAGGCGGACAATAGTGGATATATATTTTTCCCACCCTTACCTTTGGAAATATACACTTTTTTCCTTGGATTACTTTCAACGGGACCCGGACTCTGCAGGTCTGCATCAAAATCAAATTACCGGTATCATTTTCTGTTCATTTTCGCGGCTGTGATTTTTGGACTGTGTACTTTAATTAAGGATTTTCAGTTTCAATCGCGGGACTTAAAGCCGGGTCTGGGTTAATTTTGTGTTACATTCTTTTAATGTGGGCGCATGCTGCTTATAATCAGGTGCGCTCTATAGTCCGGAATTTACGGTAGATAGATAGATAGATAGATGGATAGATAGATAGATAGATAGATAGATAGATAGATAGATAGATAGATAGATAGATAGATAGATAGATAGATAGATAGATAGATAGATAGATAGATAGATAGATAGATAGATAGATAGATAGATAGATAGATAGATAGATAGATAGATAGATAGATAGATAGATAGATAGATAGATAGATAGATAGATAGATAGATAGATACAGAGATACAGAGATAGATAGATACAGAGATGGATATATACTGTGGATAACTGTAGATGGATATACACTGTGGATAACTGTAGATAGATGTATACTGTGGATAACTGTAGATGGATAGATTGATAGATACAGTGGATAACTGTAGATGGATAGATAGATACTGTGGACAACTGTAGATGGATAGATGGTTAGATAGATACTGTGGATAACTGTAGATAGATATGAAGATCGATAGATGGATGGGTAGAGAGGGAGAGAGAGAGATACAGTAGATAACTGTAGATAGATATAAAGAAGGGTAGATGGATAGATGGATGGGTAGAGAGAGAAAGAGAGGGAGAGAGAGAGATACAGTAGATAACTGTAGATAGATAGATAGGTAGGTAGGTTGGTGGATATAGATATAAATATACAGTATATAAAATGCCTTCTATTTATAGAGAGACAGAGAGAGAAATCAACTTGAGCCAAGTCAGAGCATTGCTGAGTCGTATAATAAAGCGATAGCTCATCCAAACGGGCCCGAAGGCTTAAATCTTCATCCGACGGACCCGCTTGCATGTATCATCGGCTTGATGCCGAAGCCAAGTCGGCGCAATAGACGCCAGGCGGAAAGTGTAAGGAACAGTGAAAGAGCAAGACGCTAAAGCTGCCTATAGAAGCCACAACCGTCGTTTCTCCTATAATCACTCAGCCTTACCGCGGTAATGACACCATCTGGGCCCGAGGACGACGGCACTGAAAAATGGATGGCATAGATCAGGGTGATTAGAGCAGCCGCGGTAGAGCTAGTCCAGAATCTTTGTACTTAATAACGGCTGAGAGGACTGTTTGGGGGGCTCGCTACTCCACTAACGCTGATTTGATTCCGGGCATTATTCAATTAGTCTTATGTTTAGTGGGCAAACAAAAGGTGATTTTGTGTCTTGAGACTTTGCGGTAGGTTGAATGTTTCTGTGCGGTAATCTTGTTGAGCTTTATTTATAACGTTATGTGTTTCTTTACTTTATGTAGGGATTAAAGATATACCGGTAATTGCGGGATGGATTACACAAAGAAACTGCAAAACTGTGTGCATGGTAAACTCGTGTTTTGTTGTGCAAAGTGTGTTTAAAGCTTGATTGTGTATCATATAGCGACCCCTAGTGGTGGGAAAACACTTCATTTATTAATATCAAACACTACTACTAAAACACATGTACCCTATCATAATCATCAAGACATTGTATTGATATGACACAGCTTGGCCACCATTTTACTACGACAGTAGCCCAAATGACTATTTCGCAAGACTAGCTTGTGTCTGCATCTTTAGGTATGATGGCCACATCCAAGGCTGAGCCCTACATTTCAAGTAACTAAATCCAGTCACTCAGGCATCTGGCACTTTTTCCGCTGATTTCTTCTCTAGTCACTCATGTTAGCCACTGGGATGTAGGGTATAGCTCACTTCTATTGTTATTTTTAGCTGCTCCTGCTTCTTGTTTCAGAGTCACTTACATTCCACGGCTAGCAATGCAAACAAATGCCACTGAGTTCCAGGATTTAGGCATCTTTCACTTTTTTCCAATTGTTCCTTTCTCTAGCCACTCTTGTTAGCCACTCGGTCACACGCTACAGTTATTTTTATCTACTCGTACTTTGCCATTTAACGTCACTTGCCTTCCACAGCTGGTCATGGAAGCGAATGTTGCTGGGTTTTGTGATTGGGGTGTTTACTGCTTTCTCCACTGTTTCATTCTCGAGCCACTTGTTACAGGGTATGGCTCGCAGATTGCTAATATTGTTATGTTTAGCTGCTCCACTAGCCCTTTTAATATTGTGTACCTTGATCCGCCAAAGCGCAGTGGTTAGCAAGTGTACGACACAGTTCTGAAGTCACCAGATCGAACCTCCTGTGTGGAGTTTGCATGTTCTCCCCATGCTTGCGTTGGTTTCTTCCGGGCACTCCAGTTTCCTCCCACATTCCAAAAATATGCATGTCAGGTTAATTGGGGGGGCTCCATGTTGTCCCTAGGTGTGAATGAACAAGTGAGTTGTCTGTCTCTGTGTGCCCTGCGACTGGCTTTCAACCAGTTAAGGGTGTCCCCTGCCCACTGCTCGAAGATACCTGGGATGGGCTCCAGCACCCCGGCGACCCTACTGAGGATAAGCGGTGCAGATAATGGAAAGATGGATGGATGGATGATCCGCTAAAGTGAGCCACTTACTACAGCTCTGGTCGACTTCAGCTATTCATCTTTTCAGCCACTCCATGTGTATTTATATCGTTGTTGATACCAAAATAGATAACGGTACCAGTGACAATAGTTAATACCAGTAGGTGTTATCCTCTATTTTTTTAATCAGAAACTGTAATTTTTCTATCTATCTATCTACCTTGGTCATATCCCTCCAGAGGGGTGACCGACAGCAAGACAAACACATACAATAACATAGGAAATAGAACAGGGAACAACATAGCAAAAGACACACACACACATTTTTGGACCATGGCCAACCCAAATGCTCAAACACCCAAACAAGTTAGGCACCTCGGCACCTAAGCTGGTCATGCATTCGTCTTTCCAGATGAAACGGGACACTAGAAAGCAGCCATGTCACTCGGATCAGGGTGACACAACACACTCTTCTGTTCAACAGCACGGCCCGGCAGCTTTTACTGGTTTACCCCTGCCGTATCATACAGGTGCCCTGCCCATCCCTTTGAACGCGTCCAAACATCCCACTATCCTTTTACAACACCCCTCCACTCATTCCTATCACCAACAAGAGCACTAGCTTCCACTATATATATGTAATTTATAGGAATAGTATTTTTCCATTATCAGCAATTTAAGAATATACAAATTATATTAAAACATATATTTCTCTCTTCTCTGCATGTTAACTTGTATACACTTATCAGTATGTTATATCGAGGTCTACTCGTGTTTAGTATAGAAAGCTGCTTTATATTTGTTATTCATTAATGCGAAAAGTCGTCCATTTATTCTGTTAATCATTGGGATATATATCGATTTTTTTGTTCTCGTTATTCTGTGCCATTGACGGAAAAGACGTAATTGTTTTCATTACTCAGTGCCATTCCTGAGAAAACACGTCACTTTTTTCCATTATTCAGTGCCATCGACAAGAAAATACTTCAATGATATTTCCGGTATGAAGTGCCATTTACGAGAAAAGGCATTCATTTCTTCCAAGTAAAATTCGGGCGTTTCTTCTTCTGAGATGGCCAGCAAAATAACAGTTCCAAATATTTTTTCGTGGGTGGCGGAGACGAAAGAATGATGGTTGTCGATGAGCCGCTGTCATGGCAACACATCAATCCGTCCAGCCTTCTTTAAGTTCTTTCTCTCTCTCTCTCTGCTTTTACTTAGCTTGAACTTTTCGTCCCCAATCCATCTTTCTTTTTCTGCCACCCCCATCCCGAGCCTTACCCGTCTCCCATCAGTCCCTTTTCGTTCCGTCGACGAGATCGATGCCCCGCGGGCCAATGTTAACCTTCACCTTCTTCTCGCATATACACTACTGTAAGTTTTTTGTCGCTTAGAAACATCCTTATTTATGAAGGTGAAAAAATATATTTTTTAAAGGAAGATAAAAAGAAACTAATCAACAATACACCCCAGATAATTCTAACGTGCAGAATGCCTATTTTAGTTGCAAATGTATGGTTTTTAATGCAGTGTCAACATAAATGTGGAGATTTCCATTTCCAGAAACTGGTACTCTATTGTTCTAATGGACATTGTGTTTGCTAATTGCATCAGATGGCTAATGGATGATTAGAAAATAAAGAGCTCAGCTCTAAAACAAAAAACGCGGGAGGGAAAGGAAGGCAAGCAGAGGAGAGATGCGCTGACGTAGTTGAAAAGTAATATTCATTTTATAATTGTTTTACAGAAAAAGAAAATGCTTGAAGACTTTGTGTCATGTTTGTCCTCCTAGATAATTTATCCATCCATCCAATATCAGCACTGCTTATCCTCAATAGGGTCATCGGGGTGCTGAAGCCCACCTCAGATATCCTTGTGCAGTGGGCAAGGGACACCCTGAACTGGTTGCCAGTCAGTCGCAGGGCACACAGAGACAGACAACCAATCACTCGCTCATTCACACTTAGTGGACAATTTGGACCGACCAATTAACCTGACATGCATGTTTTTGGAATGTGGGTGGAAGCCGGAGTGCCCGGAGGAAACCCAGGCAAGAACGGGGAGAACATGCAAACTCCGCAAAAGAAGCCTGGTAGTTGGATTTGAACCCATGAGCTCAGAACTCCCCTGCAGAGGTGTTAACCACTCAGCTGCTGTGCCACCCCCTACAGAATCTATATTAAAAGAAAATCCGTACACAGTTTATTTTTCAACTTGTAAAAAAAAATTGGGAAAAGCACCACTCGGCACAGCTCAAAGGCCGCATGCGGCTCCTGAGCCACAAGGTTGTTGACCTCCGTTTTACAGGGAAGAGGTCACTCTAGGATGCTGGCCTTCAAGGCAGTGGCAAAGTAAAAGCTATTTTGGAGACTGGTCGCAAAAAAAGGAAATATTAATATTTATAAAATATTACAGACATTGGACAACTCATTTAATTAAATAAAGTGAGACTTTCATGAAAAACACAGAATTCTCCAGGTGACTTTTGTAACGGTAATGTACTCCTCCGCAATCTGGCAGCGCTATACCTGCCCAGTTCACCCGCCCTTATTCCGAATTTAAATCCTCACCCGGGGCGCCAATTCAGTAAATACTTTGAAAGTACAACTGCGCAGTGTGATTGCATTATTAAATGTTCTTACGCCCAAATATAGTCCGACTGCAGGGCCAAGGAACAAAAATGAACTTCATGCTCATTCTGGAGCTCATTTGAATTCGCTCGGTTAATCCGTGCAGCGCTTTACCCCTCTGACACACTGTTGATAACATGCCATGCACATTTTTTTTCCAGTGCTCTTGTATCAAATCGCACACTCACTTTGAGTGCGGCGAATAGCTTGGAGTGTTCGCAAATTATTCAGCGGGAACCTTGTGTCGACAATAAAGTCAAACTTGAAGGTGAAACTGGAGTAACTTTACAGTTGACATTTCGCTCTGTGTAAGAATTACAGCATTTACCGTATTTTCACGCCAATAGGGCACACCGTGTGAAAGGGCAGTCTTCGCAGTTGGTTCTATTTCAGAATTTACCACTGGCGGCGCACCAGCCCGAATGATTCCCCTCGCACAATGTGCTCCCATGCTTTACTGTTGTATTACATTCCCCCCAAAATTATATATGAAAACAATTTAGTAATGTTGAGGGCCCTTCTCAAGGTTTCTAATTTTCCTTAAGCTGAGGTTTTCGAGTTTTACCTTGCTAGCATGTTGGTTTGAGATCAGGGTGTCATTGTGATCTGTGCAATCCTTTGAGACATTTTGTCACAAATGTGACTCGACTTGACTTGACATTTTCATTTCGGCACAGACAAGCATACAAGAGTTATATTTAAACATACAGCAGTAGCAAATATCAGGAAACAGAACTCGATCAGGACCCAAACGAGTGACGTTCTCACACAAGCCTTTTATTTTACGAGTCATGCACGTTAGACAGCGGTCTGGCATGGAAAGACAGGAAGCCATAGACCGACGAGATCAATTCCAATTGCCTAAGTTGATATCGGACAAATGGGGTTGATACTGGACAGGACGGGACAGACAAACAGGATAGATAATGAAACAGGATATTGAAAGCAAACAGGACAAACAAGACGGGAAAGAAAACTGGTGAGAATGATAAACAGGACAAAAATAAACCGGAACGAAACTGGAAACAGATATTAAACTGGACAAAAATAAACAGGAACAATACCGGACTGGAAAATACCAACAGGAAAACAGGACCGAGTCAGAACCCACGTCTTGCGGGGCAGAGGTTCGTTGACGGACTGACTAAGTAAGAGTGAGCGCACTGAGCTTAAAAAGACGGAAAGCTAATGTGTTAATGAGCCGCAACTGGTGCCACACAGGGCCAATTAGGCGCCATGGCAACCGTGACAGCAAAACTGAGTTTGGTTGTGGTTAATTTAAGTATTGATAAAACACACCGATGAAATATTGTCGGAGTTCATCCTCTAACTTGCGAACCTTCAATTCAATAGTCTTCAATCCTCACGCGGCGGCTGCTCGATTTCCATGTTCTTTCGCGAAGAGAGGCAATCAAACAAGACATGCTTAAAAGTCAAAGAAGACGCATGGGAGTTGCATTTTCTTGGTAAATGCGAACAATCTCATGAAAACATCAGATTCCACTCAAAAATGTCGGAAGGCTTGACTTGGCCATGGTTTAACCTGTGACCCCCCCATTCTCACGAGCGGAAGCTCTGCATTAGAGACAGGGCAAACTGCCCTATTGGCTATAATTTGAAAACAATCTTAGGCTTCTGTGTGCCTTAGGGGCGTTAAAATATGGTAGTTGGTGTCATTATTACTCATTACACTCACCTGTGCCCGCCCATTTGGCGCCAGCCACTGATGGTTACCTGATTGGTTCCCCGTTCTATTTAAGCTCAGTCCTTTCACTCGCCTGTTGTGAGTCTGTCAGCGAACCTCTGTTTTCACAGGGCAAACATTTTTGACTCTGACTCCTGTCGGTCTCGTTTTTGTCACACGTAAACCAATCGTCCGTTCCTGATTTTCCCGTTTCTCTCCTGCTACGACCCGTTTTTTTTTTACCCCGACCACGTTTTGATCTCCCGCCCCGGCTAATGACCCGTTTTTGACCCTACCACGTTCTAATCTCCAGTCCTGGCTAATGACCTGTTTTTTCGTCTAACTACACTACGATCTCCCGCTCCGGAAGATCCACTTCCGCATTCAGAACACACTCCGATTCCGTGAGCGGCTTTCTTCCCGCGTCCAGCGAGCACCTCTTTATTTCAATAAACTTGTGAGTAACGTTACGAATCTGGGTCCTCCTTCTGTTCTGGTCTTGACAGTTGGTGGTTTGGTATTTTTGACTTTATACAGTGTCAGTCAGACACGCCCACTAGTTTAAAACTTTCTCAATGCCAGTTGCATTAGCAAATAACTTCCCTGTCGTCAGGCCTCCAAGTACCTTTTTGCCCTCCACAGATTCTATGTTAGCTTATTTTCTTGTCGGAGTGGCTTTTAAGGGTTACAAAATGAGTTTTCTATATTTTGCCATCCAACCTCTTTCACCAAGACCCTTTAACTGGTCATTGACATCTCCATTACTATTCCCGTAAAATGTAACACATTTCTGCAATTTCTACTTTTACAATAGCTTTTGTCATACTCCAGGGGTGGAACCATATGTGGAGAAGCATGAACCAAAGCATATGTTTATTGTTGTGTCGTCGATATGACACAAGTACAACCAACTAAAAAGGACCATGACTACAGGGGATGAATTGTTAAAGCTTTAATTCGCTTGTCTGAATGGTAAAAACAAGTACAATACCATGCATTAAGACCATGTGTCAATAGGGTCACAACAATAAAGCTTATTAACTTTACATTTGTCTGAAGATATAGTCATATAATGTTTTAGAAACTTGTCAATCCTTCAACATGGATGTGTCATGATTACTGATGCAAGGCACCTGAGTCTGCCCCTTTGGCGCCAACTGCCTCGGACGCTGATTGGCTAATTATTTCTTTTCAAACCCCGTCTTCCTGTCACCCGTTGTCAGTCTGTCTACGAACCTCAGCCCCACGCTAGGCAAGCACTTTTTGACCCTGACTCAATCCAGTCCTGATTCCTGTTTGATTCCCCTCACTCCCCTTTTCTGAACTCGATTACGTTTCTGCTCCACTGTCCCGGCCATCGACCTGTTCTTCCCCCATCTCTCGACACTGCCTTCGCTCGTTCCAAGCAATCTGCTACCCGTGACCGACGATCACCGGATTGTGGGTGCAAGCCCTTTCCTCCTTCTAAATAAAGCTGAGTAAAACGAACGCAAGTGGGTCCTGTCTCTGTTTCTGGTCTCTGATGGAGATGGATAGGACCTGCAACAATCCGGTCAATCATTGTCTGAGTCTTTGTTTATGTTGACCAACTTAAAGCTGAAATAATGATAAATGTTGTATTTATGTAGAACACTTCCGAATGAACTCACATTTGTTTTAGCCTTGTGTTACATTTTACATAGGCGGGATCTTTTTTCCCAGTCGTATGTTCTTAATTTGGGTGGTGATGGGATGAAACTGTCTCTTAGTCTGCTATTCTAAGGGACCTGTAGTGTCTTCCAGAGAACTGTAGGTCAAAGAGGTGCTGACTGGGTGAGAAGAGTCTTTAACAATATCCTTCAGACCCGGTAGAGATTGGCTGATGATTGCGTTGATGACTCTCTGCATAGGTTCTCCTGTCTGCTGCCATGACCCAGCATAACACACCGTGATGCAGCATGCTCTCTACCGAGGCTCTTTAAAAAGACACTACCAGCCTATTTATTAGAGAAACAGACTGTTTTCAACGGTGCTTAGCCCGTGCACTACCTTTTCTGCCAACTTTCAAGCTCGAATTCCTGCCCTTAGGGTGACAGCCCACTAATGAAAGCAAGCTAAGCACGGCAGGCAAACTGTTAATCTGAAATTCTAAAGGGGGAAAAAAATGGAGGAAAAAAACGATATACAAGCAACCCTGACCTAATTGTCGCAGTGTTTGTCACGGCACCGCCTCTCCCCTCACCCGGCGCGGTATATTTGATTAGGTCCGGATAGCTGCAGAATGCCGACCGATAAGGGCCTCCGGAGTGTCGCCAAACGGGGCCCGATTCAGGTGAGGATAAGGGGGCGAAAAAAGCCAATTATGCCAGTTGCATTTTGTGTCACACCGGCGATGTTGCGCCGCTGACACCTCCATTTCGAGCTTGCTGTGATTGTATAATCTCCACGGTGACAGATCTCTTTTTCTTTTTACTCTCTTGCTTTTTTTGGGCTCTCAGGTTGGGGTCTCACTGCCGCTGTTATCGCCTGCCTCCCCTCCGTTTCAGATGCTGAATATACCATTTCTTGCCTAAATTGCTGTCCTGCTATCACTTCCATAAATTTTCACTCATTTGATTCTTTATTCCAATTAAAAGATTTCCTGAGCCTTCATTTTTTCCCTCATTCCAAAAAACCCTCAATTTTAATTTCATTATTGTTTTTTTTTGTCCACAAATTTCCCGTTCACTCTCTATGGCACTCTTTTCTAGCCATTGGCATTGACCACAATCAAAAATATATTTTTTTAAAATGTATGTCCTGAAATATTTTGCAAAACAAATCAAATTTAGGTACAAATATCACGAAAACAAGGTATAAAGTGTAA
Source organism: Urocampus carinirostris (assembly GCF_059441175.1). Taxonomy (NCBI): domain Eukaryota; kingdom Metazoa; phylum Chordata; class Actinopteri; order Syngnathiformes; family Syngnathidae; genus Urocampus; species Urocampus carinirostris. The sequence goes on from NC_142360.1 coordinate 3,300,489, forward strand.
AACAGATTGTTAAATAATACCTCCATCACATCTATTTTTTAAGTTTTAAATGCCATTTCTCTTTATTTGGATATGCTGGTAAATCCTGAAAACGTATCACGCATCAATTTGTTATTTTTAGTTTTAGTATTTTTCCACCCCTAATTTACCTTTTCAGTCTCTATGGCACTAATGCCAATTCTACTCATTGACATTGATCTGTCAAGATTACTGATGCGAGGCACCTGTGCCCGCTCCTTAGGCGCCAACTGCCTCGGACTGTTATTGGCTCCCTGACACTATTCAAACCCACTCCTTTCTGTCACGAGTTGTCAGTCCGTACGCGTTCAGAGCAACCTGCTCTCCACGACCAGCGATCACCGGATCGTGGGTGCAATCTTTTCCGTTCTTCCCAATAAAACTGAGAGAAATGTATGCAAATGTGTCCTGTTTCTGTTCTGGTCCTGACATGATCCCAATCAAAATAATTGAATTGAAAATTGACGTACTGAAATATGATATAAGTAGAAAACGTATTGTTAAACAACAACAATAATACAAACAAAAAATGTATATAAAAAAAAAATATCACTATCACATCCATTTCATACATTTTAAATTGAATATTTTCTTTGTTTGAGTACACTAGTATATTCTGAAAACATATCAACCATTAAATTTTCTGCTATCCACTATATCATCTTGTTAACTTTAAGCATTTTTTTATGTCACCCAAAATCAAAAAATGTCAAAACAAAGAACAATATTTTATTCTTTTTTTGGAATTTTTTTTTTTTTTTTCGCCCTCTTATTATCAAACTTTCAAAAAAATAAACTTTTTCATCAATAAAATACAAACAGCAACAATTTTTGTTTAAAATCTCCTGAAATTTTCAATTTTCATTTTTCTTTTAAAGAGGTTCATTATTCCATCTTTAAACATTTCACTGTATTTATACTGGTGCCCTTTGTATGACTAACAGAAAAATATTTAAAGAATCCATACATTTTGGAGGTTATTTTTATTACTTTATTTTATTTATTTAAATGCGACTTTGAGCATCAATTTATTGAACGAGAGACAGAGAGAGAGAGAGAGAGAGAGAGAGAGAGAGAGAGAGGGAGAGAGAAATAGAAAGAACGAATGAGAGAAGGAGTGAAAAATAGAAAGTAAGAGTGAGAGAGAGAGAAAAATAGAAAGAAAGAGTGTGTGAGAGAGAGAGAGAGAGAGAGAGAGAGAGCAAATAGCAAGGAAGACCGAGAAAGAGAAAAAGGGATACAAATGAGAAAAAGAGATAGAGAGAAAAAAATAACGTGAGAGAAAGACATATATATATATATATATATATATATATATATATATATATATATATATATATATATATATATATATATATATATATATATATATATATATATATATTTCTGAAAAGAAATATAAAAAAGTAAAAAAGTATAACCCCCCCTCCCCTAAATTCTCAAAATACCCAAATGATTTGGTTATTGCACGTTCTACTTTTAAAAGCATTTCAAATATTCTACTTAAATGTTTAGTTATTGATTTGCTCTAGTTTTTCAACTTTTCCAGCATGACAAGTTCATCAATTAATACTAACTGCAACAAAAATGTTAAACTTTTTTGATCCAATTTTAAACCCCTCCTGGGTAGTGAGTTGCTCTCCTTACATTTAACATATACAGTGCTTCCGGAAAGTATTCACAGCGCTTCACTTTTTCCACATTTTGTTATGTTACAGCCTCATTCCAAATTTTATTAATTTAATCCCTTATTTCAAAATTCTACACAAAATAATCCATTATGACAATGTGAAAACGTTTTTTTTTTTACTTTTTTTGAACTTATTAAAAATAGAAACCTTAGAAATCACATTTACATAAGTATTCACAGCCTTTGCTTAATACTTTGTTGATCCACCTTTGGCAGCAAATACAGCCTCAAGTCATTTGAATATGATCCCACAAGTTTAGCACACCTATCTTTAGGCAGTTTTGCCCATTCTTCTTTGCAATAAGTCTCAAGCTCAATCAGGTTGGATGGGAGACGTCATTTTCAGATATCTCCAGAGATGTTCGATCGGATTCAAGTCTGGACTCTGGTTGGGCCACTCCAGGACATTCACAGAGTGGTTCTGAAGCCAATCTTTTGAGATCTTGGCTGTGTGCTTTGGGTCGTTGTCCTGCTGAAAAATGAACCTTCGCCCAAGCCTGAGGTCAAGAGCGCTCTGGAGCAGGTTTTCATCCAGGATATCTCTATATATTGCTGCATTCATTTTTCCTTCTATCCTGACTAGTCTGCCAGTTCCTGCTGCTGAAAAACATCCCCACAGCATGATGCTGCCACCACCATGCTTCACTGGAGGGATGGTATTGGCCTGGTGATGAGCGGTGCCTGGTTTCCTCCAAACATTGCGCCTGGCATTCACACCAAAGAGTTCAATCTTTGTCTCATCAGACCAGAGAATTTTGTTTCTCATGGTCTGAGAGTCATTCAGGTGCTTTTTGCAAATTCCAGACGGGCTTCCATGTTCCTTTTACTAAGGAGTGGCTTTCGTCTGGCCACTCTACCATACAGGCCTGATTGGTGGATTGCTGCAGAGATGGTTGTCCTTCTGGAAGGCTCTCCTCTCTCCACAGAGAAACGCTGGAGCTCTGACAGAGTGACCATCGGGTTCTTGGTCACCTCCCCGACTAAGGCCCTTCTTCCCCGATCGCTCAGTTTAGAAGGCCGGCCACCTCTAGGAAGAGTCCTGGTGGTTCCAAATGCCTTCCATTTACGAATAATGGAGGCCACTGTGCTCATTGGGACCTTCAAAGCAGCAGAAATTTTTCTGTATCCTTCCCCAGATTTGTGCCTCAAGACAATCTTGTCTCGCAGGTCTACAGACAGTTCTTTTGACTTCATGCTTGGTGTTTGCGCTCTGACATGCACACTCAACTGTGGGACCTTATATAGACAGGTGTGTGCCTTTCCAAATCATGTCCAATAAACTGAATTTACTGCAGGTGGACTCCAATTAAGCTGTAGAAAGATCTCAAGGATGATCAGTGGAAAAAGATGTGGGTGTGGGTGTTATTCTTTACCCACAGAGGTCGTAGGGACACCATTTCCTGTGGTATGCCTTGGGCAAGTACAGCCTGGTGGCACCCATCTCTTTTCAAACAAACATTCCAATCTAAAATAATTGTAAAAGAATATACATTTTGTTGCCTTTTACTTGTAATTTGTGTTTGAGTACGGGTTTGGCCTGAAGATGGGCAGTTGCTTTGGTAGCTTTAATGAAAAATATTTTGGGGATGAATAAGCTTTTTAAATGTTTTCACTTTTTTAAAGCAGGTTTTAAACAAAAAGATTATTCCTTATTAAACCTATCATCCCATTTGTTCTCACTTGCAAAAAAAATGTTTGTTTTGTTTATAAAATTCCCACAAAAGATGTTTTTGTCCTGATTACCGATCTACATCTCCTGTGCCTGCTCCTTTGGCGCCAACTGCCTCGCACTCTGATTGGCTCTCTGTCCCTATTCAAACCCAGCCCTCTCCGTCGCCTTTCGTCAGTCCGTCTGCGAACCTCAGTTAACACTAGGCAAGCCTAATTTTGACCCTGTCTCCCACCTGTTTTTTGCTCCCGTCTGTCCCCCGGCTTCGACCCGTTTTTGATCCTGACCACGTCTACTCTCCCGTCCCGGCTTTCGACCTCTTTTTGTCCCCGACCATGTCCACCCTCCTTTCCTGGCTTACGACTCGCTTACGACCCCGACCACGCTTTGGCTCTCCTATCCTGGCTACTGACTCGTTTTCCGTTCCCGACACCGCCATCGCTCGCCGTGGAAGATCCACTTCCGCGTTCAGAGCGACCTGCTTGCCGCGTCCAGCAACCACCGGATCGTGGGTGCAACCCTTTCTCTTTCTTCCAGTAAAACTTGTGAGAAACGCAACGCAAGTGGATCCTGTCTCTGTTCTGGTCCTGACAGTTTTATTTTCTTCCTGATATGTATACTTGATCCTGCTTCACTGAAATCCAACACATAACTTTTTACAAAATCAAAAATGAAGAGAGAATGACCACACGATTGCAAAATGTCTCCAGAATCTTAAAACCATCTCAAAATTCCTCTCCAAATGAATAGTCTGTATTATGGTGTGTTAGGTGATCAACTCCTTTTTTATTACAGCATCTAAAACGTGTAGCCTGCTGCCATCTTCTCTCCCCCATCCGTATATTTCTTGCATTAGAAAAGGCTTTAGGGAAGCCATGGTAGCTCTTTTATTCTCTGTGTCACATAGTCTTTTAGGGAGGCAGTGAGCGGCTCGCGCCTGTAACATTTTTTGGCTAATGACACAGGGATGCTTCCCCTCCACGAAGCCCGCTGTCATGGCAAATGGACTCTAATTATGATAAAAGGTGAAAGCCTGTTATTATCACAAACATGCAAGATCCTCTCTCGACTGTCTGGTAACAGGAAAAAAGACGGTAGCGCTGTCTTTTTTGGGACGTATGGCTCGGCATAGGGATGCGGTTGGGGGATGGGCAAGGTGCTTAACTGTGCTGTTTCCTGTCCTCCAGCTGCGAGGAGCCACGACGGGGCCTCGACAGGGGCCTAGACAGGGGCCTCGACAGGGGCCACGACAGGGGCCACGACAGGCGAGGAGCTATTAGGGATTCAGGGTCAGCACCCGCTGAGTGCTCCATTGTCAGCTGCAAGCCTAACAGACAAAGGGAAGCAGGGAACTTGCGGGCCTCCAAAGTCGTCATGAAACATTCGCGGACAAAACGGCTCTATGAGCCGGCTCTTGGGAGTGAACCCCGGGAGCAGGGTCCTCATCGATTGGATGATGGCTCCAATTCAAACATTCTCTCGCTATCTCTTTCCCTCTCCTCTTTTTCTCTGGTTCTCCCATTCTCCCTCTCTCTTTATCTATGTTGGTTCTTTCTTAATCTATCCCGCATCTCTCCTGCGCTTCCTCACGTTCTCTCTCTATCTCTTACTCAATCTCTATATCTTTCTTTCACGCTATCTTTTTCTCTTTCATTTTCTCATTTTTATCCCTTTCTCCATTTCTCTATCTTCCTTGCAATTTCTAATTCTTTCTCACTTTTTCACACTCTCTTTGTATTTTATTTCTCTCTCTCTCATTCACTTAGACTCTCTCTCTCTTTATCTCTCATTTGCTTAGACTCCCTCTCTCTCTAGCTTTCTTTCACTTTATTGGACTCTCAAATTCTCTTGGGCTCTCTCGGGCTTTCTCTGGCTCTCTCAGGGTCTCTGAGGGTCTCTCTCTCCCCTCTCTCTTTCTCTCTCTCTTTCTCTCTCTCTTTCTCTCTCTCTCTCTCTCTTTCTCTCTCCCATACTCTTAGACTCATTCTCCATCTTTCTCTCTCTTTCGCTTAGACTTCCTCTCTCTCTTCAGCTCTCTTGCTCTCTAGCTTTTTCAGGCTCTTTCGAATTCTCTTGGGTTCCCTCTTGCTTTCTCAGGCTCTGTCGGCGCTCTCGGCTCTCTCGGGCTCTCTGAGGCTCTCTCTGCTCTCTTAGGCTCTCTATGTCTCTCTCTCTCTCTCTCTCTCTCACTATGTCAAAGGCGCTTATGACTACTCTCTGAGTGGTGTCATCTCTGTGTGGTTTGCCAAGCGTAAAATATTTGAGATTGAATTATGTATACGTTCACTGTATATTGAATTCATAAAGGCTTGAAAATATAGTAGCCAATTACATTTGACAAAATTATCATTTTGGCGCATAATGTTCTATAAGAACTAGTACTATATGGATTAAAGCAACAAAAACAAGAGCTGGCTCTTTTCGTGAGCTTGGCTGAAAAAGCCGATTCCCTTAAAATTGCTAAACATCCCAACCCCATCACTACTCCAAAGTGCCAAACAGCAAAGATACTAAGGGAGGAGGGACAAAAAACATCTCATGACTGTATAATAGCATGGATGCAGTCCCTTTCCAAACCGGCATTTTGTCCTGCATTCTTCTTCCCCCCTTCTTTATTTTAACGCTAGAGTGTCTGCTAATTAAGCGCTTCCATTAGGCAGCCTGTAATTGGCTTGAAAAGTAATGACATGCAAGTTTATTTGCAAGGTAATTAAAGGAAAGACGGGCTTTGTGCTGATGATAATCATGACCAAAAAAATGCAGAAAAGGAACAAACTATTGTGTCTTGCTTGCTCCTCTGTGTCCTTCTGCTGTGCTGTGTCGTGTGAAAATGGACACTTTTGTGATATTTCGCTCGTATGTAAACAACATATGTTGTTTGCGTACGTGTTAGCTTCTTAGCCACAAAAATAGTTTTTGTTAACGTTATTTTGTTTGGCAACACATTGTGGTATGCTGGAAGGAAGGCAGCAAACAGGAGAACCTTACTGAGAGTCATCACCACAGCTTAGAAATGTATTGTCTGCTCCCTGCCCGGTCTAGAGGAGCAACTAATGCTATCCAGAATTCCTCTCAAACCCGCCTACCACCTCTTAAATCAGCTTACTCCAGGCATGTCAAGCATATATGCCGCAGACCTGATCCTGCCTGTGGAATGATTTAATCCAACGGCCCATAAAAAAGAAGCGTGCCATTAAGTCATTTCTATCAAAAGTTATGATGTTTTTTTGTATTTTAATAATTGTAAACCAAATGCTTACACTGGCTGCTAGAGGGAAGTGTTGAGTTTGTATGAAATAGTGAGTTCAGGTGTAAAACTGCATCCACTCAACTTATCATTTTACTGATCTGGTCCACCTCAAAACAGAGTCTGGATCTGGCCCCAGAGCCAAAAGGAGTTTGACATTCCTGGTGTACGCCATGTAACCATTTTTATATAGAGAGCTTTTTTATTTTTTCATTTTAATTTGTTTTTGGCCAATCTCGTTTTGTTTATTTTGGCTCTGATCCAGATCGTCTCTGTGACTGGAAGCACAACCAAATCGTAGATTAGTATTCTTGTCAGGAACTAAGTAACAAATGAACAAGGGTGCACAAAACATTTGAAATATCCAAAGAAAATCAAACCTGACAAAATCCAAAGCAGAAACAGAGACACCTGAAATTGCAAATGCAAGGAAGGAATTAACAAACTAACAAGTGGGCAGTAAAATACTAACATCAAACCAGAAACAAAAATCTTAAACCAAATCAAAGGTAGCAATGGCAGTGAACTGTCCTATGTCATTATTAAAGGTCAGCATAATAAGAAACAGGTGTATGTTGATTGGGCACACCTATACCCTTTTCCACATCTGCTTGGCGCCCCCTGGTGGAAGAAGGCATTCCGGCAAAACCTTTGTTTTCATCGTACATAGTCTGTCTTGCTGCACGTAATTAGGTGCTGCATTGTGTTTGTATGGTTTAGTATCGCTTAATCAGGAAAATTTGCAATCATTGATAAGGGGAGCTAATGGCGGGCGTTGACAGGTGTGAGATCGAGAGACTGTTGATGATAGGTAGCACTTTCTGTACACTCAAAATTTAAGGCTACTGTAACTTCAAATGACACCTAATAATATTTTACAGCACAATTATTTTGGGCTGAAGTGTTTTGCAAGCACAAAGTGGACAAGCTGATGCTGGCGGTAAGCAGTCACGAGTAAAGGGTGGTAGCCTCTAGGATTACTCGTGAACTGGATTCTACTTCGTATAACAAGGTATATTTTTGTTAAAAACAAAACAAAAAAGTCACTTGTACACTGAAATGTTCGTGTTCAGAGGTGTTTGTATAAAGAGGTACGATCGTATTGTGGATACTGGGGAAGGCGGCTCCTCCACAGTCTACTACTTCGACATTTTTGCCCTTCACTTTCTAGGCAACAGATGGAATCTGTGTATTGAGGCACCCGGGGGCAGCAGAGGGCAGCCTGGCTTCAAGCATGCCATGGCCAAGTTCTGGGTGAGCAGGTGGGCATCTGTTTCATGCCCTTAATCGCCGGGCACGCCTACCATCCCCGCAGTGGCTTTTTTGGAGGGTGTGCACGGGGGTGTATTTACATCCGAGGTTAGGAGGCTTTACTATGCTTACAGGTTGCCTATCACAACCTGATGAGGTCCTGGAACCACACACTAGAAAAAAAAAGTTTATTGGTCCTTTAGGGTTTGAGAAGCTTGTCACCGTCCTGTTTTTTTTAGAGTTACTGCTATCGTATCCTTCAAGTAGCCTTGGAAAATGTACAGTAACTTTGGAGGCTGATTATTGGCTTGCGGAATGGAGGAACATTCTTGAAATGGTTCCTTATGGGACCTGATACCTGAAGCTTGACTGTGTTATTGACAAATCAAACCGGTGTTTTTTACCCAGTGTGCTGTGAGATCTTGTCTTGTGTGTCAGAGGAAAAAAAATGGCTTTGCAAAATAAGCATGTCTTTGTTCAGTATATTTGCTTTCTTCAGCAGATTAACGGTAATATTCATCCATGTCAGGATCAGAACGGAAACAGATAGATAGATAGATACTTTATTCATCCCCGCAGGGAAATTCACATTTCCAGCAGCATCCCTTCGCTGAGAACAATACAATAATAAAGCAAAAACAAATACAATATACAAATACCCAATGTGATGTGCTAATACCCACTGTAGCGTGTTGTATAGAGTATTTGAATAGTGCTACATATAATACACACTGCAATAAAAGTACGGTAATATGCAATGTAGGGGGTGTGGTTTAATGTGGGCCTTTACTCCGCCGGGTGGAGTTAAAGAGCCTCATGGCATGAGGAAGAAAATATCTCTTCAGTCTGTCCGTGGTACAAGACAGTGACAGCAGTCTGTCGCTGAAGCTGCTCTTCTGTCTGGATATAATGCTGTGTAGTGGATGTGATGAATTGTCCATGATTGACCGCAGCTTTTTCAGTGCCCATGACCCACTCGCGTAACGTTTACCGCAGGTTTTATTTAAGGAACGAGAACGCGGTGCGCCCTCGATCCGGTGTTTACTCTCGTACTCGGCTTGTGATCTGAACACGGAAATGGATCTTCCGTAGCGAGCGATGGCGGTATCATGGGCGGAAAACTGGTCAGTACCCGGGACTAGGAGAGCAGACGTGGTCGAGATCAAAACAGGTCGTAGCGGGAGACAAACCGGCGCAAAACACGAGACAAGCGTGAGTCATGGTCGAGAAAGAGCTTACCGTGTAAAAACAGAGATTTGCAGACAGACTGACAAAAGGCGACAGACAGGAGTGTGTTTGAATAGGGACAAGGAGCCAATCAGAGTCCGAGGCAGATGGCGCCAAAAGAGCGGGCGCAGGTGATTCACATCGGTAATCATGACATCCATATTAATAGGTGGCAGTAGATAACTATTTTTCTCTCTCTATTTATGGTAATCATCTGTCCACGATGTCATGATTACCTAAGTGGAGCCACCTGGGGTAATCATCTGGCGCGCTGGAATGCGCTTCCTGATTGGTTCATGTTCCCTTTTTAAGCAGGCTACGCCGAGACCTCTTCGTCTGAGGATTACTTTTTACCCCGTTTGACTCGCCCGATTTTCCCGTGTCTTTTTGACTTGTTTACCTGATTCTGCATGCCTCCGATCCGACCTGCTTCCGTTCCACGCTACGATCTTCTCTCCAGTCCCGGTAAACTCGACCTGCTTCCGTCCCACGCTACGATTGGCTACGTGTCCCGAAGTTGTCTTCACGGCGTTGCTGCTGACGTTCGACGGTCATCGCGTCTCCCGCTAACCCTGTACGCTTCCCCAAATAAAAGACTTGTAACGAACGCTCTGGGGTCTCCTGCTCTGTTCTGGTCCTCCTGACACACGAGGCAGTTCAGTAAAATATACCATGTTCAATATCTTATCTTGTTTGATGATGCTGTTTAATATTGAACTGCAAAAAAAAATAAAAAGTACAACTAAAATTTTGCTTGTAACTTAGCAGATTTTAGTGATTTGTAATTTTGGTGAACGTGGAACGTATATATATTTATATATGTAACTGCGGTGTACCCATCCCACCAAGGATCCACATTCAGGCTGGACTGAATGATGAGGCTTTTATTTCAGTTACGTGAGCAGCGCGCTGGAGACTGCAATGAGCGACAACATACACACACCATGTGGTTAGCACCTCTGCTGGTTTTCAACATCGGTGGCAGCGCGCTGGAGACTGCTCACAATATTAAAAAAAATTGTTTTCTTTTCAGTTGACATACAATACAGTTCTGAAAATCAACCATTACAATAATTGTTACATACATTTTAACAAGATACTTTTAACAAGTGATCGTATAGTGGTTTTAACTTTTACAATAAATTCAACTCAACATATTTTTTAATCTGAATTTCAACCAACATCATCCTTTTTATATATATTTGTGAAAACAGAAATAATTACAATAACGAGTGTAAAAACAGGAACAATTTACCTGCAATGAGCGACACAACCTACACACACCATGTGGTTAGCACCTCCGCTGGTTCTCAACATATATGAGGAAATATTGAAACTAACGTAAATGGCGACAGAAACAAAACGAAAATAAATCCACAGCGAGACAACATCCACTACATTACTGTGTATGTTGCAAGATTTGTCAGGTGTGGTTTTAATGTTGTATGTATATATATATATATATATATATATATATATATATATATATATATATATATATATATATATTGTATATATATATATATATATATATATATATATATATATATATATATATATATATATATATATATATATAAATTTAAAGTCCATGTTTCGTACGAGCAGTAGAAATTCAAATTCACTGTGGTGTTTTGCAAAGGAGCAAAACACCACAGTACTTCGTTCTTTTCGGTGAATGACCTCAAGGAAATCATCTTTTATTTAATGTCAAAGTTAAATGCTGAAAATATGTCTATTTGCATGCTGACGTTGCTCTCTCTTCGCCCTTGTGATCGGATTACTTGCAAACGCCATGTATATATAGTTATTCGTTTGTTAATAGTCACATAGCGATTTGTTTGGATTGCTCCAACCAGCACCTGGGAAACAGAAGGCAGTCTCTGATTGGTGAGCAAGGAAAGTTGCTAGTAAAGAGACGCCGTGATTATGCGAAGTACCTTTTTATCTGTTTAACCAAGGTCACATAAGCCGAACAGCAAAATGGCTAGGAAATCTTATTTTCCGGTAATATAGATCACTGTATGATCAGTATTTCTGCACTCCGAAGATAGAATATAACTCCCTGATGACTGACAAGATTCCAGTCATCCATAATGGTCAGCTGTCCAACTGTATACACCACAGATGGCTTTATGGTTGATGATCCAATTGCCTACACAGATTGTCGTTTTGAACTTGGCAAGGTAGCTAAAATGCAAACGCAACCGGAGCGATTCCTTCTTGGACTTTCGTTAGACTCAACCCTGGTTATCTTCTAATTAGAGACTGTATTCTATCTTGGAATAGTTTGGAATTTTTGTTTGCTTATGACACAAGTTCATGACATGTATTGTATTTTTATTTTATTCTTTTATTTAGGCATTTTTATTAGGACGATGATGGTCATGTTGGAGGAGGTGGACCCAAATGCGGAGAAGCCGGAATGGATGCAGGTGTGCTTAACAAAGGATGATATTTATTAACTAAAAACAGGGACATCAATCAAAAACAAACAATGCGTCAAAACAACTATCAAAGCGTCCAAACCAGAAACAAAAACCATACCAGACATGAGAGCAAAAGCGGGTGGAAGTAGCATGGAAATAGCTGTGACCCGACCCTGTGTGCTGTCCAAACAGTTATTATAATGGGTCAGGGTATACACCATCCGGTGCGGGCGGATAGGATACTCCTGTGTTCAGTTCTGAACCTGGTTGGCGTCTTCTGGGGAAAGGCAGTGTGCCAAATTATGATGGTATATCACTCCAAAGCTTTAGCATTGGCACTTTTTATAATCGTGGCATTTCAAAACAATGATATTTTACCCCATTGCTAATATTTCCTCTAAATGTAATATAATTTCAAACTCAAATTTTCAAGTGTCTATAAAGAAATATTGCTTAAAAATGAGATCTGCTAGATATTATCATTTTTGTTTCTTTAAGGGTTATTTTTCTTTAATTGGAAAATCAAGGTGAAGTAAACTAAAATGTCTAAAATGAAAAGCAATTTCTTTGCGCCAATGGGGTAAGATTGAAATTTTTGTAGTTTGAATGTACTGTAATAAAAAACATTTAATAAAATGTAATTTATGTGCTGACCATAAATAAACAAAAATCAAGAAAAGCAGAATTAAACTGCACTCTCTGTGTAATATTTGATCCTTGAATGTGTGTATTGTGTAGTGCAACCAAAAAAACGAGTACTACAAAGCACTGAGATAAACACAAAATATGGGAAGATGAGGTGACCAAACCACACCATTGTTCTTTTTCTTTTGCCCAGGTTTTTGTTTCTTTGGCTGTACCCTTAGCAGCAAGTTGGCGCATCCCTCTTAGTAAGCCTTGTGTTACATCAAATAAACAAGATATTTTTCGACCTGCGAGTATTTAAAAATGCTAAATCATCTGATAGTGTCACGGTTGCCATGGCGCCCAATTGGCCCCGCCCGTGTGGCGCCAGCTGCGGCTCGTTGACAGATTGCCTTCCCTTCTTTTTTTTTTTTTTTTTTTTTTTTTTTAACTTTTTATTTCTCACACCAATTTTGACAGAGGTTTGATTCCACCATCTTACATCAACACAAAATATATACACTTGACACACTCATAATTTTCCCATTCGTTGTCTTTTATCGCTACATTAGTTTCTTGTTCCCATTTTTCCTTAACTGCCATGTCCTCATTACTGAGATCCATTCTCAGGGCTTTATATATTTTTGATAAAACCCCCTTTATTGATTGTCCTTTTGTATATGATATTAATAATTCCTCTACCTTAGTTGGCTCCTTACATATTTTCCCCCATTCCTCGTGTTTCTGGAGGTAATGCCTTAGTTGCAAATATTTGTAAAAATCATTTCTGGGTAGGTCAAATTCTTGTTGGAGTTGTTTGAATGATTTCATTGCCTGTGCTTCCAATACTTGGGTAATCAACATCAGTCCTTTTTGGGCCCATTTTTGAAACCCTACCTCCATAACCCCAGGTTTAAAGTCTGGGTTTTTCGCTATTTTGGTAGCCCTATTCACAGATCTTGATATTTTTAATTTTTTTTGTATTGTTGACCAAGTTTTAATAGTTCCTTTAATCCATTCATTCTGGATTTTTAGTTTCTTCCACCTCGTGACTGATATGTATGGTAACGATTCCACAGGCATTTTTGGACAAGATCGCTGCTCCATGTCCACCCATATCGTATCTTTGTCTGTAGTAATCCACAAGATGAGTGCTTTAATTTGAGCTGCCCAATAGTAATATTTAATATTGGGTAGGTCTAGGCCCCCTTTTTATTTAGGAGCTAACAGGGTTTTGTATTTTATTCTAGGTTTCTTGTTTTGCCAAAGGAATTTTGTTATCAATTTATTTAACATTTTAAATGTGGATGCCGGAATCAGAATTGGAAGGGATTGAAACAGAAATAATAGTCTTGGTAATATGTTCATTCTAATTGTTTCTATCCTTCCGATAAGACTTAAGGGCAAAATTTCCCATTTTTCCAAATCTTTCCTTATTTCTTTTATCAACATTCCATAATTTGCATCAAACAGCTGTGTGGAATGTGGTGTAATGGTCACCCCCAAATATTTAAACCCTTCATTTGTCCATTTAAAATCAAATCTTTCAATCACCTCTGTTGGACATTTTCCTGATATCATCATTGCTATTGATTTGCTCTCATTATTTGAATACCCAGCTACTTCTCCATATATTTTAAGGCTCTCCAACAGTGGTGGAATTGATAACGAAGGTTCCTTCAGCATTACCAACAGGTCGTCTGCAAACAATGATATTTTATGTTCTGTTCCTCCTTCATCAAATATCCCCCTTATTTGCTCATTTTGTCTAATTGATTCTGCGAGTGGTTCTATGCTTATTGCAAACAAGAGTGGGCTTAAACAATCCCCTTGCCGGACTCCTCTTTTGATATCAAAGAAATCTGAACAGTGACCATTTACTCTAAGACGAGATTTAGGGTTTTTATAGATTATTTTCACCCATTCAACAAATATTTGAGGGAAGCCAAAAGCTATAAGTGATTGATGTAAGAAGCTCCATTTCACCCCATCGAAAGCTTTTTGTGCATCCAAGCTCAGTAACATCGAGGGTTGGGTCTTAGATTTTGTGCTCGTAATTATGTTTAGTATCCTCCTAATATTGTTTGCCCCCTGCCTTCCCGGAATAAACCCTGTTTGATCATTTCTAATTAATTTCGCTATAAATTTCTGCATTCTTTTTGCCAGTATGCTTGTAAGAATTTTTAGGTCATTACAAAGTAAACTAACTGGTCTATAGCTTTCACACAATATTGGGTCTTTTCCTTCTTTGTGCAAGACTGTTATGATGGCTTCCGACCATGATTTGGGGGGATCTCCTTTTGTTAGAGCATAGTTAAATACTTTATGCAGTACTGGTGTTAATTCTTTCTTAAAGCTTTTGTAGAACACCCCCGGGAATCCATCCGTTCCTGGTGATTTATTTATTTTTAAGTTATTTATTGTATCTTGTATTTCCTGTTTTGTAATGGGGCGAATAATTTCTAATGTATCCCCCCTGTTAGTGTTGGTAAATGTAGTTTTCCTAAAAAGTTTTGTGCCGTGTAGTTATCTAAGTCATTTTCTGAGTCCTTGTATAATTCTTTATAATAATCTGCAAATGCTTCTGCTATACCTTTGGGTTTTACTAAACATTGTTTAGAGATAGGATGTTTTATTTGTGATATAATTCTATCTGTTTGGGCCTTTTTAAGTTGGAAGGCTAGCAGTCGACTGGCTCTATTGCCCATTTTATAGTATCTCTGGTTCACAAAGCGCAGAGCCCCTTCTGCTTTATTTGTCAAAAGTTCATCTAATTTGCTTCTGGTTGTTTTTAATACCTGTAATCTGGATTCATTTGGTGTTTTTTTTATGTTCTTCTTCTAGTTCCTTAATCTTATCCTCCAATTCCTTCTGATTCTTTAAGCGTATTCGTTTCAGTCGGGACGATATTTCAATTAATTTCCCCCTTATTACAGCTTTCCCTCCTTCCCATAGTATTGATGGAGAAACCTCATTGTTGTCATTGATTTGGAAATATTCTTTTATACACCGTTTTATTTCCTGTACTACGTTTTTATCTGAGAGGAGAGATACATGCCTTCCCTTCTAACTAAACTCAGTTCTCGTAATCTCCCTTTGTCCGTCTGTCAACGCAAGACATGGGTTTTGACTCGTTCCTGTTTCATGGTATTATTTCCTGTCCGGTGTTGTTCCCGTTTATTTTGTCCTGTTTAATATCGGTTTCCAGTTTCGTCCCTGTCTTTGTTTGTCATGTTTAATTTCGATATCCTGCTTTTGTTCCCGTTTATTTTGTCCTGTTCAATATCGTTTTCGAGTTTCGGTACCGTCTAGTTCGTCCTATTTAATTTTGATATCCTGTTTTGATATCCATCCTGTCCGACCCGTCCTGTCCGATATCGACCCCATCTGTCCGATATCTGCTTGGGCAATTGGTATCGATCTCGTCGGCTTCTGGCTTCCTGTCATTCCACGCCAGACTGCTGCCAAACGTGCATGACTCCCCATTTCCCGTAAAATAAAAGCCTTGTGTGAGAAACATCACGCGTTTGGGTCCTGATCCAGTTGTGGTTCATGACAGATACTTTGCGTATCTTTGCTTATTATTGAACATGATGTAGTTTTTTCAATGAATAGATGGTTGTTTTTACCATTATGGAGGTGCTAAATAATACACAATGTCCCATTAAGGTTGACTATGTTAATGGGAATGGTCCAAATCAAACTCTGTTGTTTTCCTCTTAGTTTTTTTTTTGAGGTTTTTTTCCCCTCTAATGATAATGCATTACTGTATTGTAGCAGAAGTGATAAGGTTATATTAGGACACCTGTAAGATTTATACCATATAAAGCTAGGCGAGTCTTTCAAAATCACCCCAAAAACAAACCATACGGAGCTACTATAGAAAAGGTTTCTATCTCCCTTTGGAGGCAAATGAATACAGATGGCTGGCGTGGTGTTAAAGTGAAGATTGTCAGCTTCTATATAGAGCCTTTTAAATATATCGAGTGCGCCTCAATAGTGCACATAAGGGGCTGGCTGTGAATATGATTGGCAGTCATGTTTCAAAGGGAGGCTAATTCCATTAAGCTATTGATCGCAGCCTGCCTGAGCTTTGCCCAAGCACGGGCTATGAATACCTGTTTACTTTGCTTTGGCCTTGGGCGCTGAAAACCGTTTCAATGCCTGCTGTCCATCCGAACGGTTCTCTTCCCTTCTCGTCGTTCTTTGGAAAGCAAATAGACAAAAGAGGTGCTTTCTTGCACAACAGAAAGGAGATGCTGACTGAGCAAGAAGAGGCTTGCATCTTGATGTAAATTGAACGTACAATATCTGTTATTGGGTTATACAGCCACTCGTAGCGACGCTGCGGAGAAATGTCAGGTTATTCTGCTTTACCCTTCTTCTCGGTTTCTGTTACAGTCTGCTTTTTTGTGAAACTTAAAAAGCTGGTCATGGAGTTTACTGCAGGATGAAGATCTCACAGTGGTTATAAGAAAAACAAATAGAACATATTATCTGATATACTGTAGCTGCCACATCAACCTTTATGAAGAAGCCCTGATTCAGTTGTTTGATACAGATCAGTGTTTTTAGCTAACAATTTGATATTTTCTTTAAAAAACAACGTATGTTATTACTATGTTGTTACTGTGTTTATCAGGAAATAAGTATCAGAAGTAGTGTTTATTTGAGCATATAAAATTCATCTTATATTTCTCTTTTTGGTCTTGAGTGTTTATACTGGAGTGTCATGTCTAATCTCGTTCCAAAATCTTGTTCACTACATTGTTATCAATGACAATAACAATTATTATATTCTGAAAAAGGCTTAAATGGGTCGGAACTTGAATTTCTTAGAAAATTGCAATGACCCAATACAGGTGAGCTACGACAAAACCAGTATACGGGCTACTCAGGCTACATGTTCTTATTTTGGGAAATAAACATAAAATTAGCAAAATGGTTTGCTTACAATTTTGCTTATTTTAAAACATCAGTCTGTATTGTATAGCGACCACTAGTGGTATAAAACTACTTCCTAGACCGAAATAAAACTACAGTTCTATCTCTCGTAGGTTTAAAAAAAAAATCATTCAACTTGGGACACCATTTGAAGAACTTGACATTTTTGGCAACCATCTTACAATTACGGAAGCCCAAATCACCATTTTGTAAAGTTAGCTTGATGCAGTGGTGCTGTTAGCACTTAATGGCCAATTATCTTTTACAGCTGACCCCTGAAAAGGATTGTTTAAAGAGACTCGTCTATTAGGCAGCTTCCACTTTTTTCCCCACTGTTTCTCTTGGCACTCATGTTAACCACTTGGCTGCAGGCTATCGCTAGCTGCTAAGGTTTTGCAATACTTTTTCTCTGTGTTTCAGTGTCACTTGCCTTCTGACATCTTTTATCAGTGATCTTTTGTGTATAAGGTCCCCTGATAAGAGGAATGACGACCTTCAGAGTAACAAAACCGACAGGGGCAGTGTTAGAAAAGGCAAATAGTGGCAGAGAGGTTGTAGGAATGAGTGTATGTTCAGGTAAATTTGAATTTACCCACGACTGGAAAAAGTCAGGTGTCAGAGAAGTAGTAAATTAATAGTGCGGTTGTTACCTAGTCCGCATTGGGTAATCGAATTGGCTAGTGATTCCCACATTGTTTGTAGCACAGAATGGCGGTCAAAACTTGGCGTGTTGACCAGCCCCTTTGTCAATTTGGTATCGTGGTATCACTATGGATCATGTGCGTTGATCCCAAACTGGTTTGAGGTTATATTTGCAATTATCATGCTTTTAGTGGACCTTAGCTGGAAAGCTGATCTTGAGTGGTAGCGCGCACCGGAAGGAAGAAGGTGTTTCGAGCTTGCGTGTTGGTTTTTATAGGTATGGGCAGTCCAAGAGTTCCGGTTCATGACAGATAGTTTGCGAATCTCTGCTTATTATTGAAAATGATGATGTTTTTTCAATGAATGGAGGGTTCTTTTTACCATTATGGAGGTGCTAAATAATACACAACGTTCCCTTACGGTTGACCATGTTCATGGGAATGGTCCAAATTCAAACTCTGTTGTTTCCTCTTTGTTTTTTTATAATTTTAAATCTAATAATGATGCATTACTGTATTGTAACAGAAGAGATAAGGTTATATCAGGACACCTGTAAGATTTACACCATATTAAGCTGGGCGAGTCTTTAAAAATCACCCAAAAAACAAACCATACGGAGCTACTATAGAAAAGGTTTCTATTTTCCTTTGGAGGCAAATGAATACAGATGGCTGGCGTGGTGCTAAAGTGAAGATTGTCAGCTTCTATATAGAGCCATTTAAATGTTTCGAGGGGTTGGCTGTGAATATAATTGGCAGTCATGTTTCAAAGGAGGCTAATTCCATTAAGCTATTGATCGCAGCCTGCCTGAGCTTTGGCCAAGCACGGGCTATGAATACCTGTTTACTTGTTTACCTGCGAGAGGTGCGGTCTTAGTCCCCGCCCTGTAAGTGAAGTCGGCTGGAAGTATTGCTTCTACAGAATATATTTTGATTTTTTTTAATCAAAGTAGTAGCACAACTTGGTCGTGTTTCCTCTCTACCTCTTCCTCATGTGCGAAAGACATCGGAGAGCCACGCTCATATTCAATCAGCCAACACTCCTTGTTAGAAATTATCGGAGCGCTCATGCATCTCTATTTTCTATATAATTATTGCGCAATTTGGTCTTGTCTCCTCTCTACCTCTTATGTGGCAGAGGCATTGAAGAACCACATTATGATTGCCAATCAGCCAACACGACTTGTTATAAATATTGTGAGATGTATTCATGTCTTTCAAAACAGTTATATTTAGATCCTCTATAGAATTTGTTGCACAACTAGGTCGTGTCTCCTTTCTACCTCTTTGTAATTTGCCAAAGAGCCAGCACCATGATGTTTAATCAGCTGTCACTACTTGTAGGAAATACTCTGAGCATTTATGTTACTCATTAAAATATATTTTGATTTTCTGTGGTAGTTGCACAATTTGGTCGTGTTTCCTCTCTAACTATTTATAATGTGCATGAGGCACTGGAGAGCTCTATAAAGCTCTTAATGAGTCGCATGGCTTAGTATGTTATGATTTTTCAGGCTTCTGTAGAACGAATGGTCGTCTCAAAACGTTTGCATGCAGAACACCGTCACTTTTCATGTACCCACTGACAGAAGTTTGCAAAAAAAAAAAAAAACACCATACACTGAGACAGGAACTCGGAAGGGTAACGAAGCAAACAATGGCTCCCCTAGTGCATTGCACCAGCGCTTCCCTGCTTTAAATGTGAGCCCAGTCATCAACACTTAAACGCTTGATGGATGGGGCAGAAGTGAGGATGATTGTGGGATACGCCAGCTCCCCGTAACAAGCAATTACTCATTTTTTCGTATGTAATCACGGAAGCTTTGAGCTAGTGTTACGCTACGAGTCGCCTTTGCCCTGCCCAACGGCCGTCTCTCGGGTCCCGAGCAAGACGTTTACTAAATAACCTCATTTGTAAAAGCTCAAGTGATGGCAAAACAAGCTGCTAAGTGGCACATGTTGGAGACCTGCTAGCAACAAGACGTCCCTGCCATTAGGCCCCGCCCACACCTGGCGCATCCCTTTTGCAATGGAGTACCGATCCTGCCATGTAACAATAAGTGATAAAGAAATACATTGCAGTTGATCGATCAACCAATAGATGAAAAGCTCAGCCAGAACGAATCTCCCCCATTTGAATAACATTTGTTGCGACTGAATCCATGACAAAATAGGTGACGGAATAGGCGACGAAATACGTGATGAAATAGATACTCAATACAGGCGATGAAATAGATACTGCGTATACATGACGAAATAGATACCCGAAACAAACAAATGCCGAATGCCTTAATTCCTTATTTCTTTAGTAATAAATGTTATTGTGTTTGTAATCCCTATTTGACTCCGTGGTAGTCGTCATCTTGGATGGTCACGTGATCTAAAAACACGTGAACAAGACAAATAACTTCAGGTTTGAGGGGTATGGTGTCAACACCAAATTCCCCACGCTAATGGAATTATGTGTCCATGATCCCCTGTCGAAAAGTTGATCGTGATTCATTATCCCCAGTCGACTATTGCCGACAGCGATGACTGATAGAGCAAATTTGTATCATGCATCTTTTTTTCACCCGTTCTTTCCACCTAAAAGGAACAGCACCCATCATCCCTGGTTGACTATTGCTGGCAGCCAGGGAAATGAGCTATCAAACACACTACCTTCGGTATCATCAGAGTCATTGTCCAGTCACTGGAGCTCCCTTTAGTCCTGGTAAGCCATTCTATTTTATTCAATACCATGGCAACCACCGACAACAACAATAGAAAAAGACGACTTTTAACATCTGAGTAGCAATCTGACCCTATTCTTCGCAGTGTTGTTCATTATGCGGCGTCGAAAGTGCCCTGACACTGACATTTTACGTGATGCAACTCTCATTTGTCCATCTTTAATACTAAATATATGCTCAACTTCATAATTGCTACCTGTCTCTGTGGTTGTCACCATCTTAAAAGGTCACATTATCCGAAAACATGGGACCTAGATAACTTGGGGTGCAAAAGGTAAAAGCAGCTGAAATCGACTCTGGATGTGTATAGAACTATGCTGTCTGTGTTCTGCAGCCAATAGCATCAATACCAAATTCCGTGTTAATGGCATAAGTGTACATTATCCCTGGTGAGAATAGGTGCCTAGCAGTACGCACATTTATTTTGTTTTTGCCCACTTAAGCGTGCCATTGTGGCCTACCTAAAAATGAACTGCACTATGTAGATTGTGATCCTTTATCCCTAGTCGACGACTGCTATTGAAATTGTCCATTGTATTATGCGTAGCAGATCCTTTTAAAGTCAAGTCAAGTCCCATTTATTTGTGACGCCCTTAATCACAAAATTTCTTAAATGACTGCACTGGTTACAATGACACCATACCCTGATCTTAGACTAACATGCGGGCAAGGAAAAACTCAAAACCTCAGCATAAGGAAAACAAGAAACCTTGAGAAGGGGCCTCGCAAGAATAACCAGGGTGCAATAGATTTAGCATTGGGTAACAGTACACAAAATTAGTGAACATCAATAAAAGAAAACAATAAGTAATACGTTGAAATCTATCCACAAATACTTCCTTTATTTCTGCCGAAATTGAATAGCGCCTGTGTGGTTGCAGTCCATTTTCCCTTGTCGACCATTTCTGCCAGTGGGGAAAATGATCCAACATGCTACAGCTCCCTTTTGGCATCATCACAGTAATTATCCGGTCAGAGTTCCCTTTAATCCTCAAGGAACCATGACAAGCGAATGCAATTCGGTCCAATACCATTGCAACCACTGTCGCTGATTTTTTATGTGAAGCAACTCTCATTCGTCTATTCCTTAATAGTAAACATATGCACGTCTTTGTAATCACTATCTGTCTCTTGAATTGTCACATGATCCGAAACCATGTGACCTAGACAACCTGGAGTAAACAATGTAATAGGAGATGCAGCCTATAGTGTCAATGGCAATATTCCCATTATAAATGCGTTAAGCGTACACGGGGTTTTAGGTACCATTAAAAATGTTTGCCGAGCTAGCCTGGTGCTCTAATCTGTCAGAAAATCCGTCGCCGTAGCAACGGTGGCTTAATTACGGTTTGACGCTTCATACTCAGCCTGCGTTTGTCGCCAGGATAGCGTTACGAAAGCCAGGACTTCAATTACCCCTCCGCTCTTCTTCTGCACAAAATCACTGTAATTATCTGCAGGCGCACGGGCTGGCAACAGGTGCTAGCCAAAGCGCTAATCCCCGCCCATGCCGGCCGCATGCTATTCTTCTGGCCGGTCTCTGACAAGCCAACTGTCGCCGGCAGAAGGGAAGAGGATGCTGCGCGGCAATAATTAGCTTGTCCCTTTGCTGCTAGTTGCAGGATGTCAAGTGTTGTTGAAATGTAGCGCTTTGCCACCGGGGAAGGGGATAATGGATGTTATTTTTTTTGTTTTTAGTTTATCAGTTATACAACTAAAGTTTTGGTGGAAGAATGAAACGTTTGCTAGAGTATCCTTTGTCATTACATGGTCAAATTTACTCATGTAAAAGTACTATCACTTCCAATTAATATGACTCGAGTAGAAGTATTCATCCAAATAATTACTTAAATATAAATAAACAAAATACTTGGAGAAAAAACTACTCAAGCATTGAGTAATTGTAGCAGCTTATGAATTGATTGTTTTAAAACAACCATTCAATCAGTTCATCAAATTTTATCAAAGCTTATCCAATCAACAATAAGTTATATTTAATTTTAATAATATATTATTTTAATCAAGGCAAATTCAAGTGGTAGAGCGCTCGTCATGGGATCAAGAGGTCGCAGGTTTGATTCCCGGCTCCTCCGTGTTATATGTTGATGTGTCCTTGGGCAAGACACCGAATCCATAATGCACGTGATAGCAGGTACTTGCCTTGTATGGCATCGGTTAGTGTGTAAAAGGGAAAAGTGTGAAGCACATTGTAAAGCGCTTCGGGAGGTGTTCATTGACTTGAAAAGTGCTATATAAATGCAGACCATAATGACCAAAACCAGCTCGGTAGCCTAGATGGTAGGGCGCCCGCTCTGTGACTGGGAGGTCGCTGGTTCAAGCCTCGGCCGAGTCATACCTAAGACTTAAAACATACTCATTGCCTCCCTGCTTGGCGCTCAGCAGTAAGGGTTGGAATTGGGGGGTTTGGTCACCTAATGACTAAAATGGCTGCGCCCTGTTTGGCTGCTGCTGCATCGGCTCGCCACAGTTTAACTGTACGGGTCAGGTGTATCGACATTTCGTTCTGTGTGCATTGTTACAAAGAATGACAATAAAAGTAAATTCTATTCTATTTTTCTATTCTATTATCATTAGTATCTGCTATGCTACGATAGTCTTTGCTATTTGATGGTATTTCATGACATTCAATTTTATTCTATGCTATTCTAGTATCGGCAGCACGGCGGTGCAGTGGTTAGTGCGTGTGCGGCACAGTTCTGAGGTCGTGAGATCAAACCTCCTGTGTGGAGTTTGCATGTTCTCCCTGTGCTTGTGTGGGTTTCCACCGGGCACTCCGGTTTCCTCCCACATTCCAAAAACATGCATGTCAGGTTAACTGGCTGGTCCAAATTGTCCCTAGGTGTGACTGAGCGAGCGAATTGTCTGTCCCTGTGTGCCCTGCGACTGGCTGGCAACCAGTTCAGGGTGTCCCCTGCCCACTGCCCGAAGATGGTTGGGATGGGCTCCAGCACCCCCGCGACCCTACTGAGGATAAGCGGTGCAGATAATGGATGGATGGATATTCTAGTATCTGTTATGCTATGATATTGTAGTAACTGCTATGCTATTCTTTTCTATTTGATGGTATTTCATGGCATTCTATTTTATTCTATGTATTTTAGTAACTGCCATGCTATGCTACTATTCGCTATTTAATGGTATTTCATAGCATTCTATTTTATTATATGCTATTCTAGTATCTGCTATGCTACGCTATGCTATTCTATGCTATTCTATGCTATTGCATTCTAAATAATACCACAAAATTCTGCACTAGAATGTCATGAATTTCGAGTCGAATTACAATATAAAAGTTATCTGTTAAAGCATAGACAGGCCGAAATCAGTTGCTGGAATAAAAATAAATCAAAAGCTTCCGACTTTGCTCTTAGCCCCACCTTTGCAAATAACCCTGCCCCCTCCTCCCGATAATACTCTATCGAGCGTTTTTTTTTTTTTTTGCATGGACGGAAGCAGGAGCGTGCAAAACCCACACGCATTTGACATCAATCCACGGCATTAAATGAAGTGTGAAAAACAGGTCAGCGAGGACTTCCTGTCTTTATAAAGCGCCCCAAACGCTCTCCAGATGTTCCGTGCCTCCTCCGTCCCCAACAAAATCTGCCCGCATCAGCGCTAAATGGCAAAATACGGCCTCTTTAAAGTGATATACGCTCTGCAAAGTGGGAGGGGTGGCCTGCCAGCTTCGCGGCTGCACTTGGACTATTGGGTGGGCAAACCACAGCCCGGGGGCCAGGTGCGGCCCGGCAGGCTTTTTAATCCGACACGCTAAACCAAAATGGTCAACCCTAATAATCGTGTAGGAATATTTTTTTTTTCTATTTTTATGCCAATTTTGTGTCCGTAGCTCATATATGTGTCAACAACGGAAATACTACTCCAGAAAAACAACAAAAATACTACAAAAGCAGTACATTTGATATTTAGTTTTGTAGTATTTTGTAATATATCTGTTTTTCTGCAGTCTAATTTGTTTTTGTTGACACATTTGTTAATATTAAAAGTACTTCACTCACTATTATATTACTGTCGTTATATTTTGGCCATTTTCATTGGTCCACCTCTAGAGTAAAAACATCCTGCATTTTCCACCTGTCCCCATCTCTACCTGTATTTATAGTGCATTTCACTGTCTTTGCCTGAGTGTCACCCCAATGAAAATAGGCAATATCTCTTCATTTTAACCTTTGCCAAACCATCTGCGCCGCCGGAGATGAGTTGCACTTTTTTCCCAGCAGTCCGCACTCTGCTCCATTTATTAGTGAGAAAATATGTACCAGAGAAAAAGAGGACATACGTTTGGGAATGGAAAGAGCCCGTGGGTCGATAGTGGCGGCCTTGGATGGTTTTACGTGGATTGTTTTGAGGAAAAGTGACTTTTTAGGAGGTTTTTTTGTTGTTTCTTAGTTTACGGTTGTCCTGACATACTATTTTTTTTTAAGTCGCAGATAGCTTCCAGAACCTTTTTTAAAGTGCCTGCCCACTATGAACGTATATAACCTAAGCAGTGTTCATTTTACCTCTGAAAAGTGATGGGTCCCGGGGACTCGCATGCTCAAAAATCTATGGGTCCCAACAGATATCTATGGGTCCCCAAAATTTTGTGTTTTTGTGTTTAATCATCACAGTTTATTGGTAATACAAATCAGTTATCACTTCAAGATTTTTCAGTTCACAAAAATATTGTACGTTATACAAAATAATATTGCTGAAATATTCGTCTATATATTCATGCAGTTTTAATCATCCCAGTTAGTTGGTAATACAAAGTAGTTATCACTTCAGATTTTTCAGTTCACAAAAATATTGTACATTATACAAAATAATATTGCTGAAATATTTGTCTATATATTCATGCAGTTTTAATTATCACAGTTAATTGGTAATACAAAGCAGTTATCACCTCATATTTTTCACTTCGTGTAATCTTGGTGGTTTGCTGTCCTGCCACAGTTGTAATACCTTCTCAAGGTCCAATCCATTATCATCCTCCTCATAGCATAACCAGGAATATAATTTAGTCCATTTTGGCTGAAAAGTCCTTTTTTTGCTAGGAGTATTCTTTTGTTTATTTTCATTCGTCGAATCGTTCGCTTCAACACACGTGTTTTCCTAGCCTCCGCGATCTTCCAAATAATTTCTCTGCCATTTTTTCGTGCCGGAATTATTGCCGTTGTTATCACTTTCTGTATTACGTTTTGACTTATTACTGAAACTGAAGAAATTACCAATTTTGTATTGATTTTCACCTAATACTAACTGTTTTTTCGGAGGCATACTTAACCTTCACCTTCCCTGGACAAATACCACCACCACAATGACGTTATCTTGGAGCAACGAGATCTCGTTTGCCGAGATCGGCGTGCAGACAAAATATCGCAATGGCATGTCTGCCTGACGGAAAGTTGAGTGCGGTAAATCTTTGTTAAAAAAAATATCGGGTAGTAATGACAATTTTGTGTCAAAACAGTTGCGTCCCGACGCACGTTGAATTGACACTATGCGTCCCCAGCAAAAAGGATGCGTCTAGGACGCAGGGACGCAGGCAAACGAGAACACTGCCTAAGTAGAGGTAAGATCGGGCCTAATATCCATCCCGACTTGGCCATCCGGTATGAAAGTCCGAACGAGCCCAAATCCAACCGATTAACTTAATTTGAGGGACCGGGCCCGGAGTATACCCAAAGCTGCATTTTGGCACCGTATTGCCTTTTTCGGCTTAAGTACGCGCGGCGCCAATATACGCCGCCGGGGTTCAACTTAGGGTTTACCTCTGCTTTGGTACCTAAAATCAATTGTGCACTTTGGTGCCGAAGTACGCGTGGCCCCGTAGTACACCGCTGAAGTGCACACTTTGGGTCAGAAGCGTGCACTACGGCTCCAAAGTACGTGTAGCGCTGACTTGCAGTGCCGAAGTGAGTTACTAAAAAATAGTTGCTTTCGAATGATAGCACTCAAGTAGAAGTAAAAAGTAGTCATCCAAAAAAATTACTGGAGTAAAATGCAAGAGAGAAGCCCGGCCCAGCCCAGCCCAAAACAGCCAAACCCAGCCCATTACACATTTTATGCTTGACCTCGGCCTGAAATTTGGACTAAAAGCTCCTAATATATAGGATTCATGGTTATTATGCTTCTTTTTTCGCCCCTGAGGGGGTCACAAAGCCCCCCCCGCCCTTGTTCTATTGTATCCTCATCAATGAGGATTAAACCAACAATTAAAACTGTGCTCAAAACGTATCTTGTACACATTTTAAACCTTATGGCTGACATTTTGGGACCACCAGGCTGTACTTGCCCAAGACACACCTCAGGAAATTGTGCCCCTTCTACTCTAGTGGTTAAGGGATCCAACAAACCATCCAACCAACAATCCGACCAAACAACCAACCAACCAACCACCCACCCAACCAACCAACCAACCAACCAACCAACCAATCAACCAACCAACCAACCAACCAACCAACCAACCAACCAACCAACCAACCAACCAACCAACCAACCAACCAACCTACTATCCATCTAACCAACCATCCATCCATCCATCCATCCATCCATCCATCCATCCATCCATCCATCCATCCATCCATCCATCCATCCATCCATCCATCCATCCATCCATCCATCCAACATACCAACCAACCTACAATACATCCAACCAACAAACCAACCAACCAACCAACCAACCAACCAACCAACCAACCAACCAACCAACTACAGATATACTACAAAAGTTATAGTATGGAAAACTGAATTTTGAAGATCCCCCGGTAAACTTTGTTCTGTTTCCATACACTACCTGATACCAATTCATTTTCTGTCAATAAATTCCAACTTTCGTATTTATGGGATCTACTTCTCCGTATCGCTCGGATGGCAAACAAGACATATGGATCAGACACGGCGCTCCACGGCTCCACCGTTAATGGTCTCTCGGTCCACGGGCCTGACCTTTTCCCACCCCTGCACAGCAGCAAAAATGATAACTTAAGTTTTTACTTTCTTTTTCACAGCCCTTCCTGTAAACTCAGCCATTATTCTACACATTATCTCTCTGACACCGAGGCCGTGTTTAATCTTTAATGCTGTTTGTTTTATATTCCTGCCTCATTTCCTTGTATCAAAATTTATGATGACATTCTCTACCGGCCATAAAATATTCATAAATGTCATTACTAATAACTTCTATACATCATCTAAACCGATCCTTCTGTCCGATTTTGAGACGCGAGAACTTCGGAGGAAAGGCTGCATTGCACTTGTCTAGTTGTTGGGGGGGTAGGGGGTGGGGGAAATAATGCAGAGTCAGCAGTTTTCTGATGCAGGTGATGCATGCACATGTATAATTAATTGTGCAGTTAATTTGAGCCAATGTTTACGTTAACACAGGGATGTCAAACTCAATTGCACAAGGGGCCAAAATTCAAAACACACTTAAGGTCGCGGGTCAACAAGGATAAGTATTTATTGAACACACTTAAACTGAATGTTTTTGGAACATAAAAATGAAAAAAAAACAGACAAGAATATTAAATTTAAACCTTAAATCACTTATACAGTATTTATTATTTTGCTGTAAATAAAAATATCTTGTTAAATTATACAACTTAGAACTTAACTTAAACAACTTAACATTAAAATAACATTCAAATTCCTTTGCTCCTATGTCAATGTATAAATTTTAAAAAACTCGGATTGTGGGCGCAACCCTTTCTCTTTCTTCCAATAAAAACACAACGCAAGTGGGTCCTGTCTACGTTCTGGTCCTGACATTTTGTGACCCCTTTTAAAGGTTTGCCTGAGCCCAAGCCCAGTCCCCTTATCTTAAATACTTGCTATACTAGAAATAAGAGCCAGGAATTCTAATTCCCTTTTAACAATTTACTGGATGTCAGAAAGATTAAATACACAGTGACACGGCTTCTTCAATGTGACTTTGTGAGACTCAATGGACTTAACTTGTTCAGACTGTTTAACGTGTGCAATGGTGCTTTTAGATAATAAACGCCAAAGCAAGGATAAGTCACATCAAACTAGCGGGTCAGCTCAAGTCTTCTATGTTATACCTCAGAGACCTAATCTAACTCTGTGTTCGTTTGTTATTTTATTCCTCAGTTGCTGTTTCTCTTCGTTTGGTACCACCCCGACAACACTGTCTCTTTATTTCGCACTGCTATACAACAAAAGGGAAATGTTAAATTCAAATCACTGCTGCTGTACTCTTCGGACAAAAAGAAAAAAAAAACTGCCTCAGATGTTTTGCATGTAGGCTAATGCATATGTCATGTAGGAGAAACTGACCTGAGTGATTAAACGGACCATTAATCAAATTTCACGAGGCGCTGAGAGGGAATCTATTGAAGTTCATAAGGATGAGAAAGCGTGCACGGCTCCGTACGCACTTTCCCCCTCATCTATAGAGAATTTGGCAATATGCTAATTATTCATTAAATCAGGAAAAAAAAACCTCATCATTGAAGTCTGAGTTAAAAGAAAGGGCGCTCCTGCTGTTCTATAGACGAGTTCAATGCGAATGCACAAAAATGTGAGAAACGACGCTCGTCATCCTGAAATATGAGGCAGTCTGCTGATTTAATATATCGACATCTTTCATCCAGATCCGTGTTAGTTTTTTTCCCCCTTTTTTTCCTCCCTGGCATCGACACAGGCCAGGTTTATTGCCCTGGGGCAAACTGACATCTGATTGGCGGCTTAAATCATGCAATATGTAAAACGCCTTCCGATTCCGAGAAGTGGCCAAGTTTGCGTTAAAAACTTGAATCGGGGAAAATTCAAAAACTGACGGAGCTGCTTTGCCAAGAGTTGGGATAAGTATTTGGGCAACGATATAATAATCTTTTCAGGATTATGCACCCTCCTGGTGAGGGGGGTGGGGGTGGGGGGTTGTTTTTGTAGAGCGCACACCTGTCCCAGTTTAAGAAACCTCATTATTGTGGCTCCTGGTATTGAGTGGCTCTTACACTAGGGGTTGTTAAGTCGTTGCTATTGTCAAATCATTATTGTTTTGTTTTTTTTTGTTTCTGCTTTTGACATTTTGTTGATTGTTTGTGTTTGTTTGTTACTGTAAACCTGGGTGTTGTTATCACACATCATGTTTTCTTTTCGAACACGCGTGCCCTGGTTTCTGCTTCCCGCGTTATGGGTCCAACCACAAAGAGCATCGTGCAATGCGTATACAATTATGTGTTACACGAAATTTCCCGTCAGGGTTGCTATGGCGCCCAATTGGTCTACCCGTGTGGCGCCAGCTGCAGCTTGTTAGCAGATTGGCTCCCTGTCAGTATTTTAACTCTGTCCTGTCAGTCCCCTTTTGTCAGTCCGTCTGCGAATCTTTGTTTTTACACGGCAAGTCCTTTTTTGCCTGTTTTTTGCTTTTGTTTATCCCCCCACTACGTCTGTTCTCCCGTCCCGAATTACGACATGTTTTGCTCTCGACCAGGTCTGTTCTCCCGTCCCGAATTACGATCTGTTTTTGTTCTCGACCACGTCTACTCTCCTGTCCTGGCTTTGGACTTGTTTCTGATCCCGATTACGTTTTTGCTCTTCTATCCCGGCTACTGACCCGTTTTTTCCATTCCCGACACCGCCATCGCTCACCACGGAAGTCCCACTTCCGCATTCAGAACGACCTGCTCTCCGCGACCAGCGATCACCGGATCCTGTGTGCACTCCTTTCCCTTCTTCCCAAAAAAACTGTAGGAAACATTATGCGAGTGGGTCCTGTCTCCGTCTTGTTCCTGACATTTCTGAGCAGAACATAAATTCTCCGAGTGATTTACGATATTGTATCTCTATTGTTACATGCCAGGCTCATCTCTGAAGATTGGGATGACGCTTTACGCGGAAAAACAACAGCATCTAAATGCTGAAGGGGCTGTATCTAAGTCAATTTATTTGAAAATGGAGAGGGATTGGCGCTGCCCGGTTGTATCTGCCCAGGACACGGAAAGTGGTGCCCTGAGGACCCTGGCGGTGAAGGCAGTGGTCAGAAAGTTGTTCTGTACCACGGACCTGTTCAGTGTCTGACAATATTTTTGCGACCCGGGCCAAGAGCGGCATTAAACATGTTGGTACTTTTTAGTAAGTAATAACAAACATTATATATTTTTAATAACAGCATTAATAATAATAATGAGCGTAAATCCACTGTGAAGTCATGTGAAATCTTTAGATGTTCTCATAACGTCACACCCAAATCACATTCATTCATTTTCCAAACTGCTTATTCTAATGAGGGTGGCTGGGGTTCCGGGCCTATCCCAGCCATGTTTTTGGAATATGGGAGGCAGAGGGAGAAGATGCAAACTCCACACAAGGAGGCGGGTGGCTGGAATTGAACCCAGGACCGCAGACCTATGCGCAAGACCTTTCTTTTGTAACCAAATATGAGTTAAATAGTTACACAAGTATTTAAAAAGAACAATGACGGATAAATAATACCAAAAAAGTCAGAGAGAGCTGCCCGGGCCAACCCAAACCTAGTGATTGACATTTCAGGTTCGAAAGTCAAATCGGCTTGGCCTTGGGTTTAAGCTCTTACCTCTACAATACCTCTACACTGAAAGTAGCGGACAAAACATTTTGCCTCTTGCGAAAGGCTTGCTCCCGTCGGAGATGTTTGACCTTTCGCTATTAAATTAACACAGCAGTGTATTTCCTTGTTTATCGGCTAGTGGTGCAATAACTTTGGTGTATTACAACCTGCAAAAAAGCCTGCATGTCACCAACTCAAAATCTGAAAACTACAGTTTGGTTGTCCTATGTTAGGTCTCATGAGGGCCTGCAGATCTTCGTCTGAAGGCCTACGGTAAGATTTATGAATGTGACATTAATTAATGGCGGGAAAATGATTGGTTAAATGCTCAAATATGAAAGCACACATCTGGAAACAGCGCAATCAGGTAGGAACAATGAAAGGAAGCTGATAGACCATTTGGAATTAGTCAATAAGTATTGACGGACAAAATACAATGGAAATTAGAGTTCAGATGTTTTTAAGGCCAGCAGAGAAGTTCTTGCAGACCCTCATAGCCCACCACTGCTAAAGGTACAATGATAGAACTGAATAGATGATAAGTACATACCCCATACCATAATTACAACATTCCGCAGTGGCAAAACACTCAAGGCCGCTGAATTACATTGCCGTAATTTCAACGCCATTGTTCCGAGAAGTCAAACAAGCCTCAAACTTTAACCTTCTGGAAAGACGTGCAAAGGACTCGGCGGAGTCTTATTTGAATGTCAACAATTACTCTGATTGTTCCCCGGATATGCCGCCGGTCCGTTTCGATGAAAGCTTCGGTCATCAGCGGAGCCTTTCCATCTTGAGTTGACCCCCCCCTGCCGCACACACCAGCCTCCCCTCCCTGGAAGCAGAGATGAAAGATGAAATGGAGATTGTGACTGATGCAATTACCGTGCAGCTGATTGAAGGAGAGGCCAAATTATCACCACCCTGATTGGGCTTTGTCTGGACCGCCGGCGTGCCACGCTCTGATTAAAGTGTCGCGCAAGGAATTGTGTGTGTGGAAAGAGGAAAGACTTTTGGATTGTACAAGTGGGTGAGGGGGCCGAGAGGGGCTCTGTCATCTACGACCTTCCCACCTGAGGGTCCATTCTCCGGCAGAACCAATGCATCTTGTGAATCTAATATGCTTGTATTAATGTTTTAAATGCTTTTGTCTTCGGAAAGTCATTGAACGTTCTCCTTCGCTACTTCAAGGTACAGTGGAACCTCGGTTTTCAAACTCCTTTCAGTTCGAACAAATCGGAGTCCGACCAAAAATTTCGAGAAATTCTTGCTTCACTGCTCGGTCAAAAAAATCGGAGTTCGAACGCCGGTAATGCGTGAGTGCGTACGCTAGGGTGCGATGCTGAGCGGCGTACGGGTGTAGATCGCTCTTTTCTTGACCAACTGTTATCACGTGCGGACGTGCTTCGTTTTGCTTTCGCTTTTAATATAGGTGTACGAAGTGTTTTAGCCCCTAATTATGCCTCCGAAGAAAGTCAGTGCAAGTAGCAGAGTTGCTACAGGTGAAAAAAGAAAAGTAGTGCGTACAACTATTGCATTTAAGAAAGAAATAATAGCAAAATATGAAGGAGGTGTGCGAGTGTCTGATCCTCTCCCCACCGTCCACCTGCGGTTTCTGCTGACCACCACAAAGGTAAGAAATCCTATGCATAATTATTTTCTTTATCGTTTTTTTTATTTTTACACGTTCATGTTAGCGTAATCTTTCGTACGGAAGATTACGATAACGCGAACGTACGATTAGCCTGGGTTAGCTTTATGTTTCCGTTAAACATTCAAGGTAAGCATTCCGGGTGTTGGAACGGAGACCAACATTCAGGGTGTTGGAACGCAGCCCCCTTTCCAATGAACCGCTCACCACTTGTTGTGGAGACCCGGGAGCTAATGACTTGTAAACGACCTGATTATTTTATTTTTACACGTTCATGTTAGCGTAATCTTTCGTACGGAAGATTACAATAACGCGAACGTACGATTAGCCTGGGTTAGCTCTATGTTTACGTTAAATATTCAAGGTAAACATGCAGGGTGTTGGAACGGATTAAAACGATTTACATTATTTTTAATGGGAAAAATGATTTCAGTGATCGAACAAATAGGTTTTCGAACAGGGTTCTGCATTGTCTCTGAGTTTTTTTTTCGTTTTATTCAAAAATATATGTATTTGGCACAGCTTATCAGTAAGTATCACACCTCTGGGAATGGTTTCAGTATTAAAAATCACTATTATAGGGCAGTAGTTTATCCATCCATCCATCATCTGCACCACTTATCCTCAAAAGGATCGCAGAGGTGCTGGAGCCCATCCCAGATATCTTCAAGCAGTGGGCAGGCGACACCATGAACCGGTTGCCGGACAGTCGCAGGGCACACAAGGGCGGACAATTCGCTCGCTCATTCACACCTAGGGACAATTTGGACCGGTCAATTCACCTGACATGCATGTTTTTGGAATGTGGGAGGAAACTTTGGTGCCCGGAGGAAACCCACGCATACATGAGAGAACATGCAAACTCCACACAGGTTCAATCTCATGACCTCAGAACTGTGCCGCACACGTGATAACCACTGCGTCGCCATGCTGCTCTCTTTGTTCACACATTGTGGGAGCTCCCACTTCCTTGTCTTGCTTTCTGTATGCAGCGATTGATGTGTGTAGGCGGCCCTGTATTGTGAGTACAGGCAGAGTAAATTAGTGTGGTCTGAGTAGTGCATATATGGATAAGTACAGACGATTAACGCTTTGAGCTTTTTTCTTTCTAATCGTCGGGGCAGAGAAGGATGACGTGTTGCGCACCACCATGGTGACCAAAATGGTGTGAGGACATCATCACACTCATCAGTCGCTGACCAATTTTTGCAAAGTTTACACATTGTCCATGCAATAAAATGTTATTTTGCCAGCAAAGTACCCTTGTGTTTATGGAAAGCATTGTTTGGATATTCAAAGCCAATTTTCCAATCCCTCCTGTACTTTAAAAGATAAATGAATCATGTATTATGCAGAACCACCAATATAGCTGCAATTTACATATGCAGAATTTAATATTGTGAGTGCATTCTTCAACACATATGATTTTTAGTTCTTGAGTAAATCACAAATATATTTGTTTTTGAAACAAATCCCTTCCCATATACAGTGAAGAAAATGAGTATTTAAACACCCTGCTATTTTGCTATTCCTCCCACTTAGAAATCATGGAGGGGTCTTACATTTTCATCGTAGGTGCATGTCCACTGTGAGAGAGATAAACTAAAAAGAAAAATCTAGAAATCACAATGCATGATTTTTAACGATTTATTTATGTGATACAGCTGTGAATAAGTATTTGAACACGAGTGTATCATCTACAATTTTGACCCTAAAAGACCTGTTAGTCCACCCATTAGAAGTCCACCTGTACTCCATGTATCATCCTGAATCAAATGCACCTGTTTGGGGTCATTAGCTGCATAAAGAAACCTGTCCACCCCATACAATCAGTAAGACTTGAACTTGTAACATGGCATACTTATTTTCTTCACTGTAGTTGTTTTTAGTTTTTAGAAGTCCTTCCCAATAACTATTTGCCACTGGGAAACCCTATCCTACTTTTTACCTACTCTTGCATGTCCCATAATCGATACATAATCCTTGCACTTATGCAGATTTCATATTGCAGTTTAACACGCAACTGGCCTCTTGGGCCGGACCCGTAGGGGTCAGTGACGCTTCATAGGACTTTGTCTTACAACCTAATGCCAGCTGCTGTTAATCACAAGGGAAGAAGAAGTGCAATCTCAAAAGAAGTCCGATAGAGAACAGTGTCTGTGTTAAAGTAAAGTTCTTGAGAAACATGGCCACAAATTCGAGCATTTACAAGCACTTCACCCAAAATTCAAACACTTTTCAATCCTTGAAAACACAAAGTTGAGCAGTTTCAATGATTTCAAGCACCCGTAAAAAACCTTTTGACATTGGAGTTTTTTGAAAAAGCTGTTGCATTTTGGAAAAATCTTCGATTTCTTGGACTATTGGAAATCTCTGTGATCCGAGTCGCGACCTACCCAGACCAGGAATCCAACAAGGATCTGATTCTTCATAGAGCTCCACAGCAAAGTCACGGTAGGAATTGCATTACTAATTTGGTCTTGACTGTGGAGTACTAATCTTTGAGAATCAATGTGTGCTTTTTGCACATACCCATGGATTTGGGATACCCTAAATTGGAGAACGTCTAAGTTCTCATCTCATGTCAAGTCAAGTCAAGTCACATTATTTTATATAGCCCTTAATCACAAAAATGTCTCAAAGGACTGCACAGGATTACAATTACACAATTGCACAATTACCTGATCTTAAACCAGCATGCGGGCAAGGAACAACTCAAAAACCTCAGTGTGAGGAAAAAAGAGAAACCTTGAGAAAGAACCTCACATGTGGTAACCCCCCTTCCAGGATTGACCAGGGTGAATCACAATTTGCATTACTGTACACAGAATAGTAAACACTAGGTGAGATGTTGAAAATGTCCGGAAAGTGCATGACAGCGATGACGCCCCAGCCTGTAAACTAGTCCAGAAAGTCTATGACGGCCACGACTCAGCTTCCCATCTCTGCCAGCTGGTAAATGCAGGGGTTGACATGCTTCAGGTCAGACGCTGGTCCACTGACTCATCTCAAATCGTCCTTCTCCTTCGTATCACCACCAGGCAGGCAGTCGGAAAAAGACAGGACAATACAGAATATGAGGCGGGAATCAATCATAAGCTTTGGAATAGAAGTGTGTCTTAAGCCTCCATTTAAAAACTTCCATTGTGGTTGCAGATCTTCTCCCCGGAGGCAGGGCATTCCATAACACTGTGGCCCGGATGGAGAACGCTCTCGAGCCTGCAGACTTCTTGGCTCTCGGAGTCACAAGTAGACCGGCATTTTCCGAGCGCAGACTCTGTGCAGGAACATAGAAGGAAATCAAATCAGAGAGATAAGAGGGTGCAAGCCCATGCAAACATTTATATGTTAATAAGAGAACCTTAAAGTCACATCTTAAGTGGACTGGGAGCCAGTGCAAGTTGGCCAATATAGGAGTAATATGCTCAAACTTTTTGGTCTTAGTCTGAGGTTTAGCTGCCGCATTCTG
This sequence comes from Urocampus carinirostris, assembly GCF_059441175.1. Taxonomy (NCBI): domain Eukaryota; kingdom Metazoa; phylum Chordata; class Actinopteri; order Syngnathiformes; family Syngnathidae; genus Urocampus; species Urocampus carinirostris. Next base: position 3,336,654 of record NC_142360.1, read on the forward strand.
AACCAGCTGCAAACTTTTAATGCTAGACATCGGGAGACCAGAAAGCAATACATTACAGTAATTAAGCCGAGAAGTAATAAACGCATGAATTAAATGGGACAGCATCGAACGAAACTTCGCCATATTACGGAGGTTGTAGAAAGCTATTCTAGTAATATTTTTAACGTGTGACTGATACGACAGATTAGGATCAAATATAACACCTAGATTTTTGACCGAGTCACTATGGGTGATATTACATTTGTCTAGGTTCAGGGTAGTGTTTGAAAACAACTGACGACAGTGAGCTGGACCAATAATCAACATTTCTGTTTTTTCTGGGTTAAGGTGTAAAAAAAATTGTGACATCCATCTTTAAATCTCAGTAAGGCAAGCCTCCAGATTTCTACCACTTAAATGTCCAGTTGTTTCCAGTGGCACATAAAGTTGAGTGTCATCTGCATAGCAATGGAAACTAATATTATACTTGCGGATAATGTCACCAAGCGGGATCATATAATACTAAAAAGAAGGGGGCCAAGTACAGAGCCTTGAGGAACACCACAGGGGACATTAGATTGTTTCGAGGTCAAAATGCCATAGTTAACACATTGCATCCTGTCTGAAAGGTAGGACTTAAACCACGAGAGTACAGTTCCTGAGATACCAATGCATTCCAGACAAACCAGTAATATGTTGTGGTCGACAGTATCAAAAGCAGCGCTGAGATCCAGCAGCAGTAACATTGATGAAGCACCGGAATCTGTTGCTAAAAGGAGATCATTGGTTACTTTAGCCAGGGCTGTCTCAGTAGAGTGATTTGCCCTGAATGCTGACTGGACAGTTTCAAAGAGGTTATTTTCTGACATGAAGTCATTTAGCTGCTGTGCAACGACCTTTTCAAGTAATTTTGCAAAAAATGGCAGATTTCACACTGACCTATAATTACCTAGGCTTTCTGGGTCACGGTTAGGTCGCTAAAGCGTGGGTTTAATGACGGCAGACTTGAAGGCTACAGGAACAATACCCAAGGATAGCGAAATATTAATAATATTTAAAACTGATGGTCCTGAGATCCCAAACAGATCCTTCACCAGTGAAGCTGGAAACGGATCGAGCAGGCATGTAGTTTTTTTTTGCCCTACTGACCATCTGTGTTAGATTATCAAGGGACAAATCATTGAAACTGGAGAATGTTTCTGAACAACCGCCGACACGGTCCTTACCTAACACCTCCACATCTTTGAGCTAGTAGGAGGTTACAGAGCGTTTTTAAAAATTTCATTCCTGATTAGTTGACTCTTTGTCTTAAAAAAATTCCATAATGTCGTTAGCAGAATAAGTACAACTATTTGGGTTAATTTGTTGTCTCTTAAGTTTCGCCACTGTGTCAAACAAACATTTCGGATTATTCTTATGTTTAACAATAATCTTAGAGAAAAACGATGCTTTAGCTGAGGCAAGAGCTACTTTATATTTCAGCAAGCTGTCACACCAGGCCAGTCCAGCTTAGTAGTGCGCCATTTTCGTTCAAGTTTCCTGCAACCTTTTTTGAGTAACCTGGTTTCTTCAGTAAATCAAGGTGTATTCTTCTTAAGTCGAAATTTATGCCTTAGGGGCGCCACAGAATCAAGAACATTAACCAAAGCAGTATTGAAGTTGTTTGTAAGTGAGTCAACAGACCCAGGTTACGAAGGGAAGGCTGCAGTTACCGTAGGTAATAGTTCTTTTAAGGCTAATACCGTTGTAGGGCGGAAATTGCGACTGCTTAAGCCTAAATTTTCCTTATCAGAGTAAACATTAAACAGCACCTCACACTTAACAAGATAGTGATCAGAGATGGCATTAGGATACGGTAACACTGTAATATTTGTGGCTACTACGCCACGGGTCAGAACAAGATCTAGAGTGTTCCCATCTTTATGAGTGGGCACATCAACTATTTGATTGAAACCAAATGTATCAATCAGTGACTTAAAAGCAATTGCAAGTGAATTTGATGGGGAGTTTATGTGAACATTAAAATCACAAATAATTACAACATTGTCTACAGTTCCGAAAATTCATCCAAAAAAATTGAGTATGGTCCAGGTGGGCGATACACAACAACTAAATAAATTGGCGTTGACATTAAGGACCTCATAACAAGTGCTTCAAACGTTTTAAAACCAGTAGGGGTATTAGGAGTAAATTTCAACTCAACTTCCGATATAAGAGCAACACCTCCACCTTTTTTGCATGGTCGTGCCAATTGCGAACTCACAAAGTTAGGGGGAGAAGCCTCATTTAACATTACAAACTCATTTGGTTTTAACCAGGTCTCACTAAGGCCAATAAGGTTAAGATTGTGTTCATTAATAAGGTCATTGACAAGTAAAGCTTTGGAGGCTAGTGATCTAATATTCAGAAGGCCAAGCTTCAGAACTGTGGACTGAGCTGAAACCTTTCGCAAGTTTTGAACCTTAGGGGCAACCTTAGTGGTAACCTCCACAGGATTTACTGCCGGTCCCAGGTCTTGTGCCTTGCCATGACGGCAGATGCGGCCCGAATTCCATACCACAGGAATAATGTTGACAGGTGGAGTAGCAGGATGACTATTGGTAGAAAATAATGTTATTTCTTCTCCCTCCTCACCTAACAAGGGAGAAACAGAGGTAAGAAGCACAGAAGAAGATGCTATAGAAGATTACAGATCAGGGTGTATGGTGCAGTCAATAGAACGCTCTAAACTACAAAAACTATGTGAATGCATGAATCTAGCATAGCGCTAGTTAGCTCTAGCGTTACAGACTCCACACCCGTGGTTACAGGTTCACTAATCACCTGTGACCTGCCCTGTACTAGTGTACCCTGTCATGGAAGGCTTAAACAGTGATCTATATTTTTAGAAAGAGTGAGAGCACCTTCCCAGTTAGGGTAAAGGCCGTCTCTCCTCAGCAGGTCAAGTCGGCCCCAGAAAGCAGGCCAGTTATCCACCAACCTAAATCCCTGCTGACTCCAAAAACTTGCCAGCCACCGGTTTAGCGAGACTAGTCTGCTAAACCTCTCATCTTTGCCCCTCGTAGGCAAGGGGCCAGAGACAATTACTGGATGCCGACACATCTTGCTGGCGAGATTACAGGTCCTAGCAATATTTTTCTTTGTAATCTCAGATTGCCTCATTTTAGTATCATTAGAGCCAACGTGAATTACTATATCGGTGTAGCTAGCCCTGTCCTGTTGTGTAGGTTTGCATGTCAGCTCCCTCAAATTAGCCTCAATGTCGGGTGCTCTGGCCCCAGAAATACACATAACCGTGGCTGGGGTGCTAAGCTTTATGTCACGGGTGATGGAGTCACCTATAACTAGGGTGCGGGAGCCAGTAGACCGGGGTGGAGTGGGACTAGCTAGGGGGCTGAACTTGTTACGTGTCTGAATTGGCTCACCGCGATTAACATGCCGTTTAGGGCTAGTGCTAACCGGACTAGCAGGTTCGCTACAACCCACGCTAGCAGTGGTATTCGCGGCACCTAACATTATCCTTTTAAACTGCTCTTGCTCACGGACACGTCCCTCTAGAAGGGTTACTTGCCTACGGAAGCGGGAGCAACCTTTACAACAACCCATACTCACTTGTGAGCAGTCGGATGACGAAAGAGCGTCTTAGCAGCCGTGGGAGGGGATGCCCTTCGACAGCAATCGGCAGCAGCGCAACTGTAAAACAATTGTGCACGGCACTTACCTTGCGCCAATCGTTCGAGATACTTACCTGAAACTTTTCAACTGTTCGAGATAAAAAGTCTCAGTCAAGAATTCTGCTATAGTAGGAATCTGAATCAATCTCGTGGTCGCGACGACCTGAGCAACACCGCCACTCGATAACCCGCCACTCGATAACCCGGAACCGGAAAAACATCTCATCTCATTAGCTTATCCTCAGTAGGGTCGCGGGGGTGCTGGAGCCCATCCCAGCAATCATCGGGCAGTGGGCAAGGGACACCCTGAACTGATTGCCAGCCAATCACGTCTAAGTTGTTTCTTTTTTTTTCTTATTTGATGAACCCTCTTGTTATTCTTCTGAATTTTATTGGTGTAATAATAGTCCTTCTGTAGAGCCCTTTGACACTTCTTGTGATTATTGTATTGTATTATTGTATTGTATTGTATTTATTTATTCAGCCAGTATAAACCATTAACATGATATATACAAGAAATCATTTGACACGCAAACACTCAATAATGATAAAATAATAGATTTAAAAGAATAAAAAGAATAGAGTAAAAGATATATTGTAGTTTATAATACAAGGTAATTATATAGAATAGTTTAAAAAGAAAGAATATGTAAATAACAAGACTAGATTAGAATAGGTCGGAGGAATGCCGTTGACATAATGATACGATACATAATACCTAAATCAATTCCTGTTGAACATACGGATAGCGGAAGGGTAAAAACTCTCTTTAAGACGTGAAGTCTTGCTTGCAATGGAGCGAAGACAGCAACCTGACGGCAGGTAATCAAAGTACCTGCCTCGTTTATAATTTTTAGTGTCTGTTTTCTAGTTCGATCGATGTAGATACTTTGCAGGGACGGGAGGCCAGTACATATTATTTCCTCTGCAGTCCTCACTACTGATTCCATCTTTGACTATTCTTTCTGATTGACGCGACCAAACCAAACTGTGATTGACCTAGTCAAAACGGATTCAATGATAGCACGATAAAAACTGACTAGAATGGATTGACGGACTCCGAATGATTTGAGTTGACGAAGGAAGTGGAGCCTTTGTCTGGCTGACTTTAGAATATCAGTAGCATTGACAGTTCATGTGAGGTCAGCTGACAATTAAGTACCCAGAAACTTGAATGAATGGACCAGTTCCACCTCACTACCATTAATTGACAGTGGCAAATGCGGGGGAGACTTAGTACGGAAATCTATTATCATCTCCTTAGTTTTACCTACATTCAATAACAGATTACTCTCATGACACCAGGTGGAAAGTGAATCACTTTCTGTTCGGTATTCAGTTTCGTCTCCATTTGAAATAAAGCCAGTAACAGTGATGTCGTCTGCATATTTAGCGAATAGTGAATGGTCAGAATTGGGTTGACAATCATGTCTGAATAGGGAAAACAAAGTTGGAGACAATGGACAGCCCTGAGACACACCAGTGTTGAGGAAAATAGAACATGAATCTTTCTCACCAATGCGAACAGACTGTTCTCTATTGAGAAGGAAATATAAAATCCAATTTGATAGTAAAACGGGGAAATTGAGGTCATGAAGAAGTTTAAAATGCAGTTTAGAAGGAATGATAGTGTTAAAAGCCAAACTAAAATCTATGAATAAAACCCTAACGTATGAATTCCTATGCTCAAGATGACTTAGAATCTCATGAATACAAATTGAAATGGCATCATCTACACTTCTATCAGCACGATACGCGAATTGGTACGGATCTAGATTCGATGGTAGAAAGGACTTCATGAATTTCAATACGATCTTCTCGAAGGTTTTCATGATCACGGACGTGAGTGCTATGGGTCTATAACCGTTCAAACATGAGACATTGTTCTTTTTCGGGACCGGTACAATTGTAGCGCGCCTCCAACACGAGGGTACAGTAGCAGAACTCAAAGACCAATTTAAAATACCAGTAAAGACAGGGGCAAGTTGAGAAGCACACTCTTTGAGAAGGCAGGGTGAGAGTTTATCGGGGGCCCGGTGATCTCTCTTTCAACCTCCCGAAATCACGTCTTACATCCTCTTCACTGATGATCAAAGGATTGTCGTCCTCGGTCACCGGGGCTGGCACTGGAGTACTATTATTGTCCTTGTCAAATCGGGCATAAAAGTCATTGAGCTGATCGGGTAGAGTAGCGTCCACATTACCAATAGTTTTCTTTGGTCCTTTGAACTGAGTTATGAGCCCCAAGTTTGACCATAGACCTGGAGTCCTGAGCCATAACACCCTTTCTCAACGCTGATTTCGCTTGGCGGTAAGCGTCGGGGTCCGAGTCTTTGTGTCTATAGGCGGCGTTCTTGGCAATGATCAATATCCGGATGGACTTGTTGAACCATGGTTTTGAATTAGAGTACTGAGTTTTGGACGTAGTAGGTAGACAGAGCTCCTGGCAGAAACGTACGTAATCTGACACTGTGTCCGTGTACTCCGTGTTAAGGGCTATATAAATAAACATGACTATTGGAATTAACACAGGTTAAAAAAAAAAAAAACCCTGCAGTAAAAGTTCTGCTTGAAATGCATCGTTTCACCAAAAGCCGTTGTCCTCAGAATTTTCAAGAAACTAGCGAATGTGGGTGGTAAATAAATTACTCTAACAAGCAATTTATCGACCAATTGAATCAAAGAGCTGAGTTTATCCTTTTCAAAACTTGTCTGGCCTTTTTGGAGCACCACATACGTTTTTAGATCATTATGTCAGGAAAAAGGATGAAAAACATTGTTTAGTTATTCTGAAGGGTGGCTACACACAATTTAGTTGAATTCTTTAGACTGTTTTAAAAGTTCAATACATTTTAATCAAGACACACATACACTGTTGAATTTATGGATTTTTCTTTTAATAATCATTTACTGAAGAAGCATGAATACAACACCAAACAATAACAAGAACATCAAACAAAACAAAACAAGAAGTTGATAACTAAAAGTGGCCCCATTTGGACAGACAACAACATTGGCTTGATCATTATGTCATTGTATTTTGATAGAGTTCCCCATTTTACGTCACATCAATACCAATACCTAACAAAAACAAGATGTTCTGCGAAGTTCAGCTTCAAAGACGATGACGGCCCAGTCTTTATGTCCTCGGCTGTAGGGCAATGAGGAATCCTGTTAGGCTTGAGAGCCGGTTTGGACGAGAACCACAGGATAAAAGGTGACGAAGGGGAGGTTGACTGCTGGTGGTTTGTGGCTTCTCTGAGGTCGCTGGCTCTGTCCCACCGGTTCGGCCGCTAGCTTGATTAAGCTTAGCTGCTGGCTTGGCAAGGTTCTTTGGCTGCTCGTTGAGCTGAGGCTTGATCAGGACCGGCCAGGTTTTTTATTAAGTTCTCCTTTTTAGTATAGGCCATCTTCCATTGTTGCTGGCCAAATTCAGACTGCCCTTGCGAGGTGAGACATGTACCAGCTCTGGGTTCCGGTCTCCCGGGAGGGGCGGACCCCCTGTGGTGGAGTTGTTACAGCGACCTTTGATGGGCAAATGCAGCCATAGCACCCCCTACCCAACATCACATTCCAGCAGAAGTAGTCGGATAACATATCTATGTGATTGACCTAAAACACAGTACAGGTATTTACTTCACGTTTTGACATAGTTCGATCATTTTCTGACATTGCAAAACGCAATTCTGACCAAACGTTTAACACTCTACACTTTATTTTCAGTACTGTGAAAATGAAAATAAATAAATAATTATTTCATTCAGCAATCTTCATGATGCTAACCTCATTAGCAGCACTTGACCAGCAACTATTTACAGCTCTCAGACCGATTGAATATAACTACTTGCTAACGCTAGCCATCCCATCTACATTAAGATTAGTGGCAAACGAGTTTTCGATCTGAAATGAGAAATGTCCCTGCACTACCTCAAATGAAACAAGATCAATTTGAGAAAAGATGGAAGCCCATTACACCATTTTTACGTGATGTCTAAACACCTCACATTTTAATTGTATTTATTTTATTATCATTTTTTGTTGTTGTTTCTTTTCTATTTATGGGGATGTCAATATATAACGTTAAAAAAAACACATATAACTCAAACAAATAAAATAGTTTTATTTTGATAACAATATTCTTACAAAATAAATTAGTTTTGTTACTTCCGTACCATTTTGTGGTAGATAAATGTGTAATTCAAAATGTTATATTCAAAACTCATAATATCCACGTTACATTCCGAGAAACGCTAACCGTAATTTCTGCATCACAGCATAAAACGCTAAAATAGACGAGGTTGCCATAGCAACGGTCGTTCTCGCATTCTATCAAAGTTAAAATGATGACGTATCGTTGCTCTAATACGATTGTGCCCCGCAAATGTTTGTTTCAGAACACACACCTCGCTTTCTGACGCCGCAGAACCTCGCGTCCTTTTGTTTCTCTCTCTCTGTAGCTTCCTCTATTTCTCCTCTCTCGCTATCCCCCCCCTCTCATCTTCTGCACTGCTCTTGCATCAGTCGTTTTCAAACAGACTTCAAACACCGCTTTAGAAAGAACCCAAACGCAATCTCGCGTACATGGTGGTGGGGGTTTTGGTGGGCGCGGAATTAAAAAGCAAAAAACTAAAACCTAACAAAACAATACACAGATCTCATTTTTTAGCAGTAGACATGTTTATCCCTCCTCAAATTCATTTTTGTAACATCTGTAAAATTCTAGCTTCAGGTTATTGCTTGAGGATGATCACATAGGTAGCTGTGGGCGACTAACCTTGCATCAGCTCACACAAACCCCCGACTCGCCCAGCACATTCGGACCCCTCTTTTCTAGTCACAGTGACCTAGCATATACAATATGTTATTGTTAAAGTCTTAGAACTAAGGTTTATCTTTCCTGGAAAATATATGTGACTGTTTTAAGGTGATTCAGATATGAAAATATTTAACAATGATGATGTCAGAGACCAGAAACGGAGGCAGGACCCACTTGCGTTTGTTTTACTCAGCTTTATCTAGAAGGAGGAAAAGGCTTGCACCCACGATCCGGTGATGGACGCTCATGAGTAGCAGATCGCTTGGAAAGCGGAAGTGGCACTTCCGTGGCGAGCGAAGGCAGTGTCGAGGGCGGGGGAAGAACAGGTTGATGGCCAGGACGGTGGAGCAGAAACGTAATCCAGTTCAGAAAAGGGGTCGGCGCCGTGAATCAAACGGGATTCAGGACAGGATCGAGTGAGGGTCGAGAGGGCTTGCCTAGCGTGGACTGAGGTTTGCAGACGGACTGGCGGGTGACAGGAAGACCGGGGTTTGAAAAGAGATAAGCCGCTAGTCGGCATCCGAGGCAGTTGGCGCCAAAGGAGCAGACTCATGTGACTCGCATCAGTAATCATGACGGATGAGATGTGATTCGTTTTTTCATGTAATCATGTGTATATGATTTATGACAATCATAGTCAACTTTGTTGTTCTCTGATTGTTTGTTCAGTTAGACTTTGTTACTCTCTTAACATATTCTACATTGAAGGTCTTTTTTACGTTTTGTTAGTTAGAGCAAATACTTCTTGTGTTCTTCAACATAACATTTTCCTCGCCTTATCTCAGATTACTCAGGGGTCGGCCCCCGTACAGTTGTAAGACCGTGTAGGGGTTTGTTGACCGATCCTAGGGTGAAGACCAAAACCAGCATTAAGCCACTTAAGTCCTTACCTATGAAACAGTCTGCCGGAGGACATCATGTCTGCAGGGATCCATGATAATAGTTGGGATTTTACTATCCTGTGGTACGCTATGTTTTTTATACAGCACCATGAGTGGCAGTGTTTTGCCAACACTTTGACTTAGGACCTCAACAGAGAGGATACCTAAGCCTGGGCTCCCAGGGACTAAGAACTGGTTACTTTCCCATAATGGAAAACCAACAAAGGCTGGGCGAGGCAAGGAAGGCCAGAACCGCGTAGCTTGCAGTAGTTCTACCCAACCGATGTGACGCAACACCTGTCATTGGGAGTCATTAGGTGACCAAACCCCCCAATTGCACCCTCTAATGCTGACCGTCAAGCAGGAAGGCAATGGGTACCAATGATATAAGTCTTAGGTATGACTCGGGTGGGCGCCCTACGCCCAGGGCCACCCAAGTTTATGATTTATGGTCTTCAACATTGAAACTTTTAAATTGAATTTGCCTTAATTATGTACTTTCTGTGATATTTAAGTCTCAAAGCATATCAAACTTTTTGAAAGACCCTGTATATGATCGTATTTGAGCAATGATTAAATAGTCGAAAAATATCGTTGGCAACATTTGCACAACATTGGCGGGGGGTTTTAAGGGTTATTGTTCTATCTTCGTTATTCATTATCCATTATCCGTTATCGGTCAGTTCATAATACGCTACAAAGCCAAGGAGCCGGGACTCTTACTCTCAGCCAAAAGGCCAAGCTAAGGTCCTAGCCCTAAAGCCTTGCTGCGATCATTGCGAGAGCACCGTTCCCGGAAGTACTGCAATACCGGGCCGATGCGTGGAGTGGGCAGAGCAAGCTCTTAGATAGTACACAATCTTAGATCTACAGTCGGCATTGGCGGAAACAGAAATCCTTACCACTGGATTACTAGGGAGTATGTGACTGTCCAAAAATTTGGATTTTATCTCTTCATCACACTATTTTTACTCATGGTGCCATGGGGTTTGAATATGTGGGGCCATGATTAAAATAATTTACTGACAATGGAAACTATGAACATAATACAAGAATAAACCCTGGTTATATCTCTGGAGAGGGGTGACCGACAGCAAGACAAACACATACAAAAACAAAGAAAATTTAAAAAAAAGGGAAAAAGTAGCAAAAAAACACACAAAGCATTTTGGACCATGGCCAACCCAAATGCCCAAACACCCAAACAAGTTAAGCACCTCGGCACCATGCTTTCGTCCCTTTAGATGAAACGAGACACAAGAAAGCAGCCATGTCACTCGGGTCAGGGTGACACAACACACTCTTCTGTTCAACAGCAGGGCCCGACAGCTTTTCACTGGTTTACCCCTGCCACAGCATACGGGTGCCCCATCGCGTCCAAACATCCCACTATCCTTTTACAACACCTCTCCACTCATTCCTATCACCAACAAGAGCTCTAGCTTCCACTAGATTTAGACCTCTTTCCTGCAGTGCACTCATAACACCATCCTTCTACGTCAATCGCGGCCTTCCTCTTGGTCTCCTTCGATGTACTTCTGCTCTGTAGATCCCCTTCAACATTCGCTCCTCATCCATCCTCTCCATGTGTCGTAACCAACCGACTACTCTCTTATCCACACGCTTGCGCAGTTCCACTACTACTCCAGTTCTGTCTCTCACAATTTCATTTCTCAATCTATAAAATCTTTTCACTCCTAACATACACCTCAAAAACGCTCAATGGTGCTAATCTAGCACATGATGCTAATTTTCTTGATTATCTATCAACCCCCATTTAACTGGCATTCTTTGATGTCTTTGATTTCCGACAATACTTGCTAACTTTATTGTCGTGTTTCTGTATACTATCCGACACCGATTATTTTTCTGTAAATAAATCATTTTCTAAAATCCAATGCATTTACAAGGGTTCCTGAGCTTTTTCATTTTAAGACACTGGCAAGCTACTCCAAGAACTAGCAAAAAAGTGATACACCCAATAAACTTTTCACGCTAAAATTATACAGGAAGGATAACAAAACAACTACTCTCCATTAATATTTGCTTTTCTGACTTATCTGCTGGCAAGTGTAGAATACTCTGACCTGATTCGGTTTGGGTAAGACTCCCACTCCTAGAAGAGGAAAACTAGCCGCCGGATTCGAACTCTGAACTTAACTCAGCGTCATCGGAGCATATCTTATAAGGATGAGAATTTCCATTGGGCTGGTTTTACGGCCTCAAACGTTTTTGTCTTCATCACAGCAACTGGAGCATGATTAAACGGCGCACGTTTAATGTAAAACTGAGCAAGCAGTCAACTTTCATTTTATTCATTTTTTTTAATGCAAGATTTAATGGAAATTTACCGGAGCAGCCTGCTACACGAGATCACGTCATTTCTTTGTATTAAGACATAGTCGAGCACCACGGCTAATTAGCCCGGGTTCATTTAAACTAATTGCTGTAAAAAAATGGCGACGTTGCTTCTGAGGCTCGGCTTGGATGAAAAGATCCGGCTATTTGAAATCGTGAACATTATCGGTTGATAGTAATAAGGTAAAAAATGAAAAATATGTTTAATAATTGTGTAAACTTTATGTACTCAGGTTTAGTGTCTTTTGATGACCCACAAAGCAATGATTCCAGTGGGAAATATATAAAACAATTGTAAAATTATCATTTTTTTCGATTAAACTGGTAACTGTAAATCTTGCTAATAGTAAATAGTAATGTCACAGTTGCCATGGCGCCCAATTGGCCCCGCCCGTGTGGCGCCAGCTGCGGCTCATTGACAGAGATTGGCTTTCCGTCTATTTAAGTTCAGTGCTCTCGTTCTTTGTCAGTCCGTCAACGAACTTCTGTCCCGCAAGACATGGGTTTTGACTCGGTCCTGTTTCCTGTTGGTATTCCCTGTCCGGTATTGTTCCCCTTTATTTTTGTCCAGTTTAGTATTGGTCGGGGTCTATTTTTGGCCTCTTTATTATTCGCTCCAGTTCTCATTCCCATCTAGTTTGTCCTGTTTATTTTCGATATCCTGTTTCATTATCAATCCTGTCCGACCGTCCTGTCCGTTATTGACCCCATCTGTCCGATATCTACTCGGGCAATTGGTATCGATCTCGTCGGCCTCTGGCTTCCTATCATTTCACGCCAGACTGCTGCCTAACGTGCATGACTCCCCATTTCCCATAAAATAAAAGGCTTGTGTGAGAAACGTCATGCGTTTTGGTCCTGATCCTGTTCTGGTTCATGACAAGTAAGGCATTCATAAAATGAGAAAAAAAAAATAACTTAAAAAATAATAATGCACAATTCTGATATTTTATACTGTATGTTATTATAATTATTGTTCGGGTAGAAGTAAAAGAGGAGCCAAAAATATTCAATATTTTCTAAAAATAACTATTCAAAAAATATATATAAATCTTTAGCAAAATGAAAAAAAGTGATCTTCTAAATGAGCTAACTTGTGTGCAAATAACTCATATTTTACATTTTACCTTTAAAAATCTGATGTAGCTAAAAAGGTTTTTGGGTGATTATTATTATTTTTCAATTAAGAAAACATATACTTATAAGTTACCAAACTAACTGAAAACTCATGATTTGGTTCAGTAAAGAAAAACAAACCAATTTTACTTTAACTATTTTGCAGTTTTTTGTACAGTGAAAATAATAATACTAAAAGTGAATATATTTCTTGTTTAAATTATATTTTATTCAGGAAGAATATTTTTTGAAAAATAACAATGTTATAAATGAGCAAATTTATGCAAAACTACAAATAATTTTACATTTGAGTTAAATCTGACTAGTATATAGAAGAAATGGAGAGAAATAAATAAAAAGAGGGGGAGAATAAAAGAGAAGGAAAGAGAGAAATAAGAGAGGACAAGAGGGAAAGAAAGAGAGAGAAAGAAAACAATCAAACAAAGGAAACAGAGAAAAGGAGATAAGGAGGTAAAGAGAGGGAGAAACTAAAGAAAGCAATATGGAGTAGGATTGCACAATAGAGAGAAATGGAGAAAAAAGGAGAGAGAAATAGAAAATAGAAAAGGAGAGTGAAATAGAGTAAGATAGCACAATAGAGAGAAATGGAGAAAAAAGGAGAGAGAAATAGAAAATAGAAAAGGAGAGTGAAATGAGAGATAAAAAGGGAGAGAAAACAGGGGAGACAGAGAAAGAAAGAGGGTAGGAAAGAGAGAGAAAAAGGGAGAAATAGAGAAAAAGAGGGAACAAGGGAGACAGAAAAAGGGAAGGAAAGAAATATATAAAAGGGAGGAATAGAGAAAGCACTATAGAGAGACAGAGAAAACTTTAAAGTTGGAAAGGGAGAAAAAAATAGATTAAAAATAAAAAAATAATAAAAAAATAGAAAAGGATACTGAGAAAGAGAGAGTGACAAATAGACAAATAGAGAGAGAAACCCTGAATCCCACCTATTTTTTGCTCCTATCTGTCCTCCGGCTTCGACCCGTTTTTTTATCCTGACCACGTCTACTCTCCCATCCCGGCTTTCGACCTCTTTTGACCCCGACCACGTCTACTCTCCTTTCCTGGCTTACAACCCTCTTCTGACCCCGACCACCTTTGTGCTCTTCTGTCCCGGCTACTGAACCGTTTTCCGTTCCTGACACCGCCATCGCTCGCCACGGAAGATCCATTTCAGCGTGACCTGCTTCCCGCGTGCAGCGACACCGGACCGTGGGCGCAGCCCTTTCTCTTTCCTCCAATAAAACTTGTGAGAAACGTAACGCAATTGGGTCCGTCTCCGTTCTAGTCCTGACACATATAACCCCTACCCAACAGCGCCACCTATATTCCGCCGTCAAACACAACAAATCGATTTTACATTATGGTCCCCTCAAGTAGCCAAACAAACGGATTTCCCGTTTTCTCTTCTTTTTTTCTGACGGTGTCACGTCGGCAGAGGGATTTCATTCCCGGGGTAAAGTTGATATGCAAACGCTCAAGCGCCGCCTCGTGTCGTTTTGCGCTCACGGTCAATGTTTTTCAATCACTCGGCCAATTAGGTGAAACCACAGAGAAAATGTCCCATCGATTTCCAGGGCGGGTTCAATTGCTGCCGTGTAATGACACATCTCGTCTCACTTTGGCTATTTTCCTACTGAAGACGTTGTGTGTACAGTACACTAATCAAATTTTGTCCCCCCCCCCCTTCTCTTTTGTCCCCCTGCTGTTTCTGATGCATCTCCGACATCAGGTAAGAAATTGTTCTATCATTCCTCCAATCAATAGCAATATGGCCTGTAGCAAGCAGCGCGCCGCCGCTGAGATTTAGATGTGTTCAAACGGCGCCCGCCGTATTTCACGACCGGGGCGCGAGAAAATGTTATCGGAGCCCCGGCGGATCGCTGCACTAAATCCCGTCGCCTTGCTTTTTTGTTTGGATCCAATGATGTTTGCTTTTGCCTTTGAATAATCCATCAGAAATGCGAGTGGCAGACATAAAACACATACAATAGCCCAAATTGTCAACACTTTTACCGGGTGATTCCACAAATTCATAGACTTTATTGGATTTTGCTAAAATGTAATTCATTCGGGCTGATAGTTGCAACCTCCTCCCTGCCATCTTTTGATAATCCATCAGAAATGCGCGAGGCAGACATAAAACATATACAATATACCGACTTGTCAACACTTTTACCAGGCTATTCCTTTCCACAAATTCCTAGACTTTATTGAATTTTGCTAAAATGTATGTCATTTGGGCTGATTGAATGACAGCTGTGTCCTCCTCCCCACCATCTTGCTGGAACCCCTCATCTGTTATACGAAGAGCATGCTGGAATACAAACAGACGTTTTTTTTTACGTTAGGGAAAGTGGTTAATAGCAGCGCGTACTGTACTGTGTTTTTGACTTCGTATCCTGAAACGCCTTTGTAACTAGAGGAAATATGTTCCCGTCCAGGACATCGTAACCTGGAAACTTTCGTATGTAGATACGGTAAGTAGAGGTACCACAGTGATTAAAAATGAATCCTGTCCTACCAAAAGCACCCAAGTTCACCCTAAATAGCTTTAAAGTACTTATTTCTGATCACTTAAAACACATTCGAATCGTATTAAACATAAAATGTAAATAAAAAGGCATTTGTGTCAGTCATATTAATCCATAATATGTTATGTTAAAGTCTGAGAACCAAAATACATGTCATGTGACTGTATTAAGGCAATTCTAATAAAATATTTAACAATGATGATTTTCTTTGAATACAGACGCTACCCTACTTATGAAACTATAGGTTTCGGACCATGGTTCGTAAGTTGAATTTGTTCGTAAGTTGCTTCAGGGCTATATTTTGTATGTTTAAGGCTTGTATAAGTAACCTGTATTGTTTTGAACTAAATAATAAACATTTTATTTAATAATATGCTCTATAAAGAGAAATAAAGTTGAGTTTAAGTTACTTTTGGAAGATGTGCTACAAGTAGTCCTTCTTCGAAAAAAGCATTCCGACCATTTTCTCAACCGCATCAATCTTTCTTATTCCACTTTCATTTCAAAAGACTCGGCTCGCTCTTCTTTACACTTCACATTAACCATATTGAATGGATGCACCAGATATTAAAGTCAAGTCAAGTCATGTTTATTTGTATAGCCCTTAATCACAAAGAGTCTCAAAGGGCTGCACAGATCAAAAACGTTTGCCTCTGGAACTCATCGTGACCTGGATTTTCCTTGCAAGATTTTTGTCGCAAATAAAACTATTCCTAAATTCTCCTGTTTAAAGGGGCTTGTATAAGAAAGGTACCACTGTACCTTCCCATGTAATGAAGGCCCGTGAGGAATTGGTGGGCACCCAGCAGGCTAACAAGGGGGTAACGCCTGCTAGTTTGTTAGTAGGCCAGGTCGCATGGGCAAACACATCTCGACGCTGCGGACACAATGGGCACGCGAGCGCTAATGGCTTTTGTATTGAGTGCTAGCTAGCGCCCAGGTGGAGTATGCTCCCTTCGGGGACTCTTTTTTTTGACGATGGGAAATGGTTGATAGCACTTTTTTCAGTGAGCAGTCAATAAATCTACTCACTGATATTGATACTAAATGCTAACACCATTACATATAAATATACATATACATAGAAGTACTTTAGTCCTAAAAAATATGCGCTTCATACTTGAAAAAAATATTCTGCAAACCATTATCCATGATCGCATATTGCCGCAAACCACGCAGGCATTTTTGTTAAGCCTGTTAGCTCTCTTTGCGCTTCTATCCATTATCCTCAATCGCATATTGCTGTGTCAAGCATGGTGGGTCTTATTTGACATTCGGTCCACCAAATAGTGAACTGCACTAGTGCGGGAGTGATCCATTATACTCGATTGAATATTGCTGTGGGAAGGGACCAGCAGACCATACTTTTTGTGGGGCCTGGTGGCATTTTTGTTGCCATTGTAAAAACGAACTGCATTTGTCCCGCCGCATTCCATTATCCGTGTTCGCATATTGCTGTGAGAAAGTCCTAGGAGTGACTACTTTTGTCGTTTTCTTCCATTATTTCTACCCAAAATAAACTGCCATCCCCAAACCCATACTGCTTGGAGCACTGACTGGCAGAAGGCAGATATGTGTGCAGGCATTCTATATTAGCCCACCTAAAATGAAATGCAGGGTCAGAGCCGCAATCCATTATCCCCGGTAGACTATTACAGAGACTATCATAAAGTATAATGTAAAATATGATAAAAATTCACAACATGAATAATATGTAAGTTATATAATAGATAATATAATACAGAATTTATGATAGTAAAAATAATAATTAAAAAAAATATAATAATAATAATAATAATAGTAATATGAACAATCAAACAAATGGGAAATGAATTGTAATATTTAATTATAATAGATGATTATAACAAGCTCTAGTCTCTTCAACACTACTTTTTGGAGACATGCTATTATAAACGTGCAAAAATGAATTGTCAGGACCAGAACGGAAACGGACCCACTTGCGTGACGTTTCTCACAAGTTTTATTGAAGGAAACAGAAAGGGCTGCGCCCACGATCCGGTGTTCGCTGGGTGCGGAACGGGGGAGTAGACGTAGTCGGGGAATAAAAAGGGACCATAAGCCGGGACGGGAGAATAGACACTAGCAAAAACGGAACAGGCGGGAGTCAGGGGTCAAAAAAGGCTTGCCTTAAAAAACAGAGGTTCGCAGACGGACTGACAACAGGGGATTGACAGGACTGGGTCCAAATACTGACAGGGAGCCAATCAGAACAGGCAAGCTGAGTCACATCAGTAATCAATACACAAATAGAAATAATGTGACTTTTTTTGCTAAATATTTAATGCAGTTAAGAAAAAATGTCAGTTATCAGTATCTGTATCTGCTACCAAAAGCAGGATTTTAATGGTTGTCATTATCGTTAGGAAAAAAAAAGTTATGGCACATCCCTAGTTATGTGTAATAATATTTCTTTTTTTTATTTATTTTTTTGCTAGTGAGAACTACTTGACATTTTCACGGTGCAAAAGTCTGGCAGCCATCATGCCGGTCGAGCCTCCCTTGATCACTTATTCATAAGAAAAAAAAGAAAAAGAGGATTGCTCGCAGCTAATCTGGAAGTTCCTATCACTATTCAGGCTAAATCAATAGGCTCAACATGATGGCTGCTGTTTCCTTTATTAGCTCAGTCATTGTTCTTCCCGCTCGCCTCCACACACACATACACACATCTTATGTTTTTGATTGTGTACGTTAATGCTAATAAAAAAACGCAAAAAATGTATCTGACTATCACACTGTTATATCTGACTTCTACCTGTCCTGGTTTCCTGACTACTTGACTCTGCTAGGAGTGAGAAATATGGCTGGAATTTTATTAAAATATGCTCTAAAAAAGCAAAAATGCTTGCACACTGATTTACAAACACATCATATTTTTCCTTGTGTACCTTACTGCTGTAAAAAAGGAGTGAATTATAACAATGCTACTTGGCTTTCACCTTTTCTGGTTTCCTGACTACTTTAGTCTGGTAGAAGTCAAAAGGAATGTGTAAGTTATATGATGATAAACTGACAGTACCAATGCACACACACACACCATATATGTTTTAGTTGTTTCCGTTACTTCTGTAAAAATCATGGATCATCACTTTGCTACATTTGTCTTTCACTTGTTATAGTTTCCGTCGCGATGGGTACAAGCAGTGGACCCAAATGGGTAACGCTTCACACAATCCTTTATTAATCGGGGAAGTCAGGGACAGGGGAAAAGACAGCATTCAGGTTCTCGCTGGGCAGGAGGAGCAGGAAGCCCTCGCGAATGAAATGTGGTCGGAGATTGGAACAAGTTTGGTAGCCGGGACGAGCGGGAAGCCAAAGATCAGGGATAAATACAGGAAACGGAATCAGGCATGATACGGGTAGCCGGGACACGATAACGGAGCATGAATCGGTGATCGATACAGGAAACAGAATTGGGCCGGACAAGGGTAGCCGAGACAGGAGAACGGAGCTTGGATCGGGGGTCGATACAGGAAACAGATTGGGATCAAAACGGGAGCCAGTCTAAAGTGCTTGCCTTGCATCATCTGGAACCTCTTCCATGAGTAGGTCAGTGTCTGTACACTGAAAAGCATGAATGCCTTTTTTATTGTGCACTTTGCTGCTGTAAAAATAAACCAAAAACGTGTGTCTGTCTCACACTGCTACGTCTGTCTTTCACCTCTTTGGGTTTCCTGACTACTTGAGTCTGCTAGAAGTCAACGATATGCAAGATTGTGCAAGGATTTACGAAGATATAAACTGAAAAGAAAGAATGCGTGCACACACACAAAAACACAACAACAACAACAACATAGTTACACGGAAACGCACACCCTGGCTCTCTGTCCCAACTTAAAGGGTCTCCGAGGGCCCAAACTGCCGGCCCTGTCCGTCTATTAATAAATGGCATTAACCACCTCCTCCGTTGGGGCCGATTCATTTTCCAGATGAAGTAGGCAAAAGTACAACACAACCTGTCCAGTTTTTTTTTTGTTTGTTTACGTTTACGGCTTCTTCGTTATCGCTCGGGGAGGATGAAGGTTTATCAGTTTGGTTGCTTCTGAGAAAAATAATTCCATACGAAGATTGTTTTGTAAAAACATCAACATTCGAAAGAAGTGAATGAAAGTATCACCGTTGTCAGTTTGTTATACGAAAGCATCAGCAGATGCAGGATTCTGTCGGGACCAGAATTAAAACAGGACCCAATTGCGTTATGTTTCTCACAAGTTTTATAAGTAGTCGGAAACAAAAAGGGGTTGTAAGTGTAGCGACCCTCTTTCATGCACGACACAAGGTTTCACAATCTCTGGGTTTATTGCCTGCATTCAATAAACAAAACAATACAAAAGTCAGGGGCCTCTGTTCACGACTGCAATTATCTTCAACGCTTACTAATTCACTTAAGCTACGGCAAGCAGACAACATGCGAGCACATTAATAATGAAACTTCGATAATAACAATGAACATAACTTTCACACGTACCTGCATTCAATAAACAAAACAATACAAAAGTCAGGGGCCTCTGTTCACGACTGCAATTATCTAAAATATTAAAGATACAAAAGAACGGGTCATCACTCAACAGGCCGCACCTCGTGGCGTGTTTGCATCAAAACACGTTGAATCTTCATTTCAAGCTGTATTGCTTAACTTCTTATTTAGTGCTTTTTTAATATACATCATTTAGAACAACTTATATATCTTTATATACAAAAATAATTTCGAAAGCAGCTCAAATGTCTAGCAAAATATGCATTTTTTTTATCCAACTGATATTGGGCACATCTTACCTTCAACGCTTACTAATTCACTTAAGCTACGGCAAGCGCTGAAGCCCATAAAGTGCCAAACGAAAAAAAACAGTCGCAGACGCCCATGACTTAACAACTGAATGAGGTACCGGAATATTAACAATAATACAACAAAAACACAGATTTTGTGAGAATTCAAAAAAACATTAAAAACAATCAAATTTCAACTCTGTTACACCCACCCCCACCGAATTCTGGACAAAATCTGACACTTGGTTATAAAATCAAAATCAATATATAACAGTAGTCATTGGGTCACACATATTAGGACCGACTTGAGAAGTATCCTTTAAGGATGCAGTGGACAGAGAAAATTCTCTGAACCAGCCACCGGCTATAGAATGCCTTACACATTCCACATTCACGCAAGACATATATAAGACATAAATGAGCACAAAACATTCTCTCCAAAACCAAGTTATTTCAGAAGAATTTTAAAGGGAAAAAATGTCATGCCCCAAGAGCTCGAACTACTGTGTTACGCATAGTCTAAACATTACACTGTAGGTGTCTGGTGACATCTTGTCTAGCCATAGTGTGAAGAAGCCTGTTGACTGGTCGTATAACACGACCCAGGCGTGTAGTGCGCTGTGGTGCAGACTCTGGTTGATCAGTGTGGCTAACGTTACCTCCAGAGACAGCAGCCACTACAGATTGAACATGATCATGCTCACTAAGAGTCGAAATGTCATCCCTAACAGCAGTGTCGTGAGTATGAGTGGTCAAGGAATGACCAGAGTGATCAGAACTTTCAGAGTTCAGCCCATGCACCCACTCTCTGGTTCTCTCCCCAGACGCAGGCGTGAGATCTGTGTAGTTGTCAGGGCCTGAGATGCTTACAAGAGTCGAGTCTGTCTGCCCTGTTCCTTTTTTGCATGTTCCTGAGCAATTGACATAGCCTCCCTCAGGTCTTCAGACAGTTTTGCAACATATCTGCCGTAGGTGGTAATGTCAGGGTCAGACAAAATGTTCCCAAACAGAGTGTCGACTGGGAGGCGAGGAACTCTCCCAAACATCAAGTAAAATGGTGCATATCCAGTAGTTTCATGAGCAGTGCAATTGTACATGAATGTGAGTGTTTGTAAACGTCTTGGCCAGTCCTGCTTTGATTCAGGGGGCAGAGCTCTAATCATATTGCCCAAAGTACGATTAAAACGCTCAACACTTCCATTTCCCATCGGATGGTACGGGGTAGTATGTGACTTACGCACCCCAGATAATTGTAAAAGTTCTGCAACCAAATTGCTCTCAAAGCTTGGGCCTTGATCACTGTGGATCCTCTCCGGAAAGCCATAAACACAAAAATACTTTTCCCATAGAACTTTAGCTACTTGCCTGGCTGACTGGTCTCTACATGGAAAAGCTTGTGCCAATCTGGTGAAATGGTCTGTTATCACTAATACGTCAACAGATTTGTTGTGTGAATCTTCAGCGGACCAGAAATCAATACAAACAAGTTGCAATGGGCGGGAAGTGGCAATGCTTTCCAGAGGGGCCCTCCCTGCAGGCTCAGTGACTTTGCTGACTATGCAACGCTGACATTGACGAACATGCATCCTCACATCTCTGTCCATATGCAACCAAAAGAATCTCTGTCTGGCGATGCTCAGGGTTCTTGACTGGCCTTGATGGCCCGCACTGTCATGCACCCCTTTTAAAACTTCGGCCTTCAGGCAATCAGGGACCACTAACTGATGGCGTTTTGCATTTGAAATCTGATTACGGGATACTCTGTACAAAACATCATCACTTAGAACAAACTTCTCCCAGTGCTTCAGGAGGCCCAGAACTTGACTTGTCTCGTGTGCCCTTTCACGTCTAGACGGTCTTCGAGACCGTTCCACATAAAACCGAAGACGAGACAAAACTCTGTCCCTGGACTGAGCCTCTCGCAGGTCATCCATAGAGAAGGCAGGCAGACTGGGTAGTGTATCTGGAATAAGGTGGGGCATGTGGCTTATCAGTTGAGCTGCACGAGTTCTCGCACCGGAGGCCCATTCAGTGTGTGACTGGACAACAGCAGCAACTTCTTGATTGGATACAGTCTGGGCCGACACGAGTAATGACTGGACATTTGTAGCTATAGAATGGGACAGCTTCTCTGCCATGACAGGCTGATCTGTAGAGTCTCTGAGAGTCTGTTGGACGGCTGTATCAGACAAAACCGCAGCTTCCGCAGTGAGATCATGAAGAGGTTCACTGACTAGTCTGTGGCCAACATTCTGACAAAAAGGGACACGGCTGAGAGCGTCAGCAACCGTGTTTTTGGGACCAGGCACATATTTGATTTCAAAATTGTAACTGGCCAGCTTTGACACCCATCTTTGCTCACAACAGTCCAATTTGGGTTTAGTCATAATGTGTGTAAGTGGATTATTGTCAGTCCAGACGGTAAACTCATGGCCTTTCAACCAATGGCTAAACTTCTCACACACAGCCCACTTCAGTGCAAGAAATTCCAAACGGTGAGCTGGGTAGTTCTTCTGTGACCGGGTCAAAGACTTGCTAGCGAACGCAATTGGCCTAGCCACTGTGTCACCTTCACGTACCTGGGACAAAACGGCTCCAAGGCCATCAAGTGAGGCGTCAGTCGACAGCAAAAATGGACGACTAAAGTCTGGATGAGCCAAAACCACAGAATGGATAAGGGCCTTTTTGAGGTCTGTAAATGCCTGGTCGTGGTCAGCAGTCCAGTCACCTGATTTCAGTTTGCGGCCCACTACATTGCATTTGGGCTTTCTGCCTTTCTTCTGTTTCTGGCCAGCCAGCAGATAAAACAAGGGCTTTGCGAGTGTTGAATACCCCGGAATGAAGAGTTGATAAAAATTTAACATGCCCAAGAAAGACCGTACACGTTTCTCAGAAGGTGTCGCTCCATCCGACTCCATCAAGTCCGCCACAGTCATTTTGCTTATACTTTCAACTTTTTCTGGATCGGTTGACACTCCATGTTCATCAATAATGTGGCCCAAGAATTTTACAGATTTCCTTAAAAAGTGACATTTCCTGGGGGCCAGTTTCAGATTGTGGGCACGGAGTCTGCTGAACACCATTTCAAGACGTCTGAGTGCAGAACTTTCATCAGGGGCAAAAACTAAAATGTCGTCCAAGTAGCACAACAAACTTAAATAGTTTTGGTCCCCGAAAATGGAAGTCATCATCCTCATGAAACTCCCTGGGCTATTACAGAGCCCCTGTGGCAACCTGTTGTACTCATAAAGCCCCATAGGCGTAGTGAACGCTGAGTACTTCCTATCATCTTCGTGTAAAGGCATGTTGTAAAACCCAGACGTCAAGTCCATTGTACTGAAGAAGGAGTTGCCACCAAGTGCTGCTAAGCAATCAGCCTGATGTGGCAGAGGATGAGCGTCTTTCAGAGTCCTCTTGTTCAACCACCTAAAGTCAGTGCACACACGCATATCACCATTCTTCTTCCAGATGAGAACTAAAGGTGAAGCATATTCACTTGTCGACTTTCGAATGATCTCTTTCTCTTCCATTTCATTCAAGACTTGGCGTAATTTTTGATACTGACTCGGTGGCACACGTCTGAAAGGGAGTCTGAACGGCTTTTGGTCAACCAGATGGATTCTGTGAACAAAGTCCTTCGCCTTTCCGCAGTCAAGGTGATTACGCGAGAAGATGTCTTGGTAGTGAATGATCAGCTCTGACAACTTGTCTTTACACTCAGACGATGCATCACAACAGCCAACATCTAGTTCACCCAGGCCAATAGACTGTAGCTTCTCCTCAGCATTACTTACATCAGAGCAGACAGGAGGCAATTGCACAACGGAAGTACTCTGATGGCCACTGACCAGGTCTAGATCCTCCAAAGCAACACAAGGCACCAAGTCAGCCAGCTTTGCATTGCGTCTCAAAAACATTTCACCACCACTCCATCTATGCAAGCCAGCTAGCATTGAAAGAAATTGCTCCGTTTCAGCATTAGTGGATGATGGAGCAGAGATTGCTGTCCAGTACGCACTAAACTTCTTTGACTCATGCAATATGTTTCTGATAACATTAGTTCCAATGATTAGGTCATCAGGTTGCCCCTCAACAATTGTTGGCACAATCATTTTACAGTTATTGATTTCCATATGGATGTTGAAAGCTGACTTTGGGCACACTCGTCGACCCCCAACACCAATGAGTGTCACGTTGGTGGAAAATTCGTCTTCTGTATGTACTGCTCCAACAGAGAGCATCTTACGCAGAGCAGTCTCACTAAGGGCCATGGAGCCACTATCCAACATCCCCCCCAAAGTCATACTGCTCCCCACTCTAACTGGTACATAAAACAAACTATCGCTGCCCCCTACAGTATGTGTGTTTTGATAAACAATATTAGGCAACTGAGATTGTGTGAACGTGTCAGAATTAAAAACTGAATTGAAATTGAGATCAAATGGGTGGGAGAACTCATTTTGACCTGTACGGCCTCCCTCTGAATACAGGTCAGCTAGTTTCCCGAAACTGAACTGATTTGGGGAGAAACTTTGTCGGGGCAATGCTGCTTAGAGTGACCAGGGGCTAGACACTTGAAACACAGATTATTCAATTTGCAATGATATAAAGTGGAGTGATCAGCGCCACCACACACCTTACATGGAGGGGAGTTGAAAGGACTTAAGCGCCTCTGAATACGCTCAGGATTGCGTGGCTCCACTCTAGATAAAACTCTCTCTAGCATGCTCATCATTCGGCCAAGGACATCACTGTCATCTTTCTGAGCAGGCTGTGGGACATGCTGTGGTAGGACATGCTGTGGTGGGACATGCTGTGGTGGGACATGCTGTGGTGGGACACGGACAGGCGGTGAGACATGCTGTGGGCGCTGGGCATGCTGTCGAACACATGAAAAATCTGTATATGGATCGGGGTTAACATGGTGGGGACAAATGGACTGGAGACCCGTCTCTATAGAGCCAGAGTAGGAACAACAAGAAGATTCACTGTCAAGCACTGCAGTCGGGTAATTCTTCAGTGGAGGGACACTGCAAGACCTAGTTGACGCCCCTGATTCCCTTTGATACTCATCTATCCTGAGTTGAACGTCCCTAGAGGTCCACTCATTAACAGGCTTGCATCTAAAATGTTCGATAGCTGTGGATCAGGACAGTACTTTGCAAACATTTGTGCCACTTCCCCACCAAGGTTTTCCATTTTTCTGCCCAAGCGACGCAAACCCTCATCAGCAGTGTCTGCTGCTTTGTTTAGTCTGATCCAGTAGTCAACTGGATTTTCCTTTGGCGTGGGTAGCGTGGTGTAAAAATCTTGCAACGGGAGAGTTGACGAGGAATGACTAAAGTATCGTATTAGAATGTCATAAATGATATCTGGGTCTTGCCTCACATCAAGTGCCTCATCACTCCTGAGAGCTACTCTGACAACGTCTCTTGCCCTCCCTAAAAGCCTGCTTAGTATCTCATCTGCTTTTTCAGCTGTTGTATAAGACTGTTTCCGAAGCTGGGCTTTAGTCATGGTGATCCATTCTTGAATTGAAAACTTGTCAGAACCATTTCCCCTGAAAGTCACAATTTCACGTTCAGTCTTGACATGGACAATTACCGGTGTAGTGTTTACCTGCGTTGTGTTATGTGGTCTGGGGTCGTCTTTAGTCATAGCAGTCGCTGCTTTGCCAGTCATTGGTGTGTCATGTGCATGTGTGCGATCAATGAAACCAGAAGAGAGCAGACTAGCCAATACTGAGTTGCCTATCTGCTCTCCAATTCGGCCTACCATGTCAGTCAGGTGTTGCAGGGCAATGTTATCACTCATTGGGGTTGAAGTCTGTGCACTCTCCCTCAAGAACTGTTCACTTGGAGACCAGTTTGGGCTCATACCACGCCCCTTGTCCCTCCCATCACTAACATGTTCTTGGAGACCACCTACACCTTCACTTCCATACCCACTAGTAAGTGTGTTTGCATTCAAACCATTAAAATGGACACCCCTGCCCCTGCCAATAGAAAAGCCCTGAAAATCGTCATTTTGACTACTATATCCTTCAGCCATTATACTTTCAGTAGTATAAAGAATAGAAAATAAAACAGGAAAAAAATAAAAACCAGAAATTAACGAATAATTTACGTATTGATAGCAAATGCACAGTGGCACAAATACATAAGACGAAATCAACGCGCCAATGAAGTGCAACAGTACCCTCTAGTGGACACAAGAAGAATATGCAGCAACGCCGGGATCTGCTCAGAGGCTGATCAAAGTGATCCAGTTGTGTAGTCACGGCACCAGTGTAGCGACCCTCTTTCATGCACGACACAAGGTTTCACAATCTCTGGGTTTATTGCCTGCATTCAATAAACAAAACAATACAAAAGTCAGGGGCCTCTGTTCACAACTGCAATTATCTTCAACGCTTACTAATTCACTTAAGCTACGGCAAGCAGACAACATGCGAGCACATTAATAATGAAACTTCGATAATAACAATGAACATAACTTTCACACGTACCTGCATTCAATAAACAAAACAATACAAAAGTCAGGGGCCTCTGTTCACGACTGCAATTATCTAAAATATTAAAGATACAAAAGAACGGGTCATCACTCAACAGGCCGCACCTCGTGGCGTGTTTGCATCAAAACACGTTGCATCTTCATTTCAAGCTGTATTGCTTAACTTCTTATTTAGTGCTTTTTTAATATACATCATTTAGAACAACTTATATATCTTTATATACAAAAATAATTTTGAAAGCAGCTCAAATGTCTAGCAAAATATGCATTTTTTTTATCCAACTGATATTGGGCACATCTTACCTTCAACGCTTACTAATTCACTTAAGCTACGGCAAGCGCTGAAGCCGATTAAGTGCCAAACGAAAAAAAACAGTCGCAGACGCCCATGACTTAACGACTGAATGAGGTACCGGAATATTAACAATAATACAACAAAAACACAGATTTTGTGAGAATTCAAAAAAACATTCAAAACAATCAAATTTCAACTCTGTTACATAAGCTGGGACGGGAGATTAGATGTGATCGGGATCAAAACGGGAGCAGAAACGGGACAGGCGGAGGTCAAGGTCGATAAAGTCTTGCCTTGTATACATGGAGATTCGCAGACGGACTGAACCCCACGGGATTGAAAGGACTGAGTTCAAATAGTGACAGGGAGCCAATCAGAACCTGCGGCGGGTGGCGCCAAAAGTGCGGTCACAGCTGAGTTACATCAGTAATCATGACAAACCCTGCTTGTGGGGTTCTAGCACCTTCCAGTGGTGGGGTTATTAACATACTTTACATTTATTAAGGAATGTTTTGGCCGGTGAAAGGAAATTGTAATTTTCTTAGAAAGTTTTTAAATAATATAATACAATAAAAAACGCAAGCGCTGTTAATGTTTCATAAAAATAATAGATACAACTTTTTTTTTATATACTATTTTTGAGAAAATGTCACAACAATGTAAATGATTTGTGGCAATAACTAAAAAACAATTATAATTTTGAATTGTCATGAGAAATTAAATGTTAATAATACATCCATATAGTAATTAGGAAATATCATCATGGTCATGTGAAAATGACACACAGTACCTCCATTTTTTGTGTTTTTTAAAATGCGTTTACAAGGTTAATATTTCGTAAATACAAACAAATAATAAGCGACCACGAATGTGGATTAGCCTCTTTTACATGACAATGATAAAAAAGAATGATCTTTTTTATAAATCATAAACTATTAATTGACATTGTGAACATTCCATTAAGACAGTGTCAAAAAAATTGAGATATGTCTCTTTCACATACCAGCGTCGA
The DNA here is from genome assembly GCF_059441175.1 of Urocampus carinirostris. Lineage (NCBI taxonomy): Eukaryota > Metazoa > Chordata > Actinopteri > Syngnathiformes > Syngnathidae > Urocampus > Urocampus carinirostris. Next base: position 3,364,623 of record NC_142360.1, read on the forward strand.
TATCCTGTATTATTTTTATACATCGCATATTTTATACATTGTAAAAAAATCCCCAAAATAAAAAGCAAATATTATTTTTTCAGCTAAATGTGCAATTTTTATTAACATATATCACACAAGGGTCTACATTGTAAACATTCCATAAATGCCCAAAATACAAGTTTATTTTTCTTGGACACTGTCAAAATTATAATTTTTTTTCCCATGTATTGCAAAAAATAAAATAAAACGCTTGTTAAATCTTCTTTGAAAATGGATAAAAAAATATCGTATTCAAACATTTTTTGTGCATTGGGTTTTATTCAGGGCAGGAGCTCTAGCACCACCCAATGTCAACCTGTGCACGCCACTGCATGCAAGTTGTTGAAGTATTTCTACAATACGGTACAAGTAATAAAATATATAATATAAAATGGAATAAATCATAGATAATATAATGAAATATACAACATAGATGAGGCAGCACGGCGGCGCAGTGGTTAGCGCGTGTGCGGCACAGTTCTAAGGTCCTGGGAACCTCCTGTGTTGGTTCAAATCCAGCTACCGGACTTCTTGTGCGGAGTTTGTATGTTCTCCCCGTGCTTGCGTGGGTTTCCCTCGGGCACTCCGGTTCCCTACCACATTCCAAAGACATGCATTTCAGGTGGATTGTCGGTCCTAATTGTCCCTAGGTGTGAATGAGCGAGCGAGTTGTCTGTCCCTGTGTGCCCTGCGATTGGCTGGCAACCTGTTCAGGGTGTCCCCTGCCCACTGCCCGATGATTGCTGGGATGGGCCCCAGCACCCCCGCGACCCTACTGAGGATGAGCGGTGCAGCCCAAGTTAATATAGATCAGATTGGGTCGATACCGGACAGGACGGGACAGACAGGAAAGATAATGAACCGGAATATCGAAAATAAACAGGATAAACTAGACGGGAACGAAAAGTGGAGAAAATAATAAACAGGACAAAAATAGACGGAAACAAAACTGCAAACCGAAATTAAACAGGACAAAATAAACGGGAACAATACCGGATAGGAGATACCAACAGGAACACGACCGAGTCGAAACCCACGTCTTGAAGGGCAGAAGTTCGTTGACGGGCTGACAAAGGAAGCGTGAGATCACTGAGCTTAAATGGACAGAAAACCAATCTGTCAACGAGCCGCAGCTAGCGCCACACGGGCGGGGCCAATTGAGTGCCATGGCAACCGTGACAAATAATACAAATAAATATGAGTAATCAATAAAACATATAAAAAATATAACACAATATAAATATCGAAATAAATATGATGAAAAATATGTCATTTCAATATAATGCATATTAATAGGATAATAATAATTAAAATCGAAATGAAACAATATGAATTATTTTAATATAAAATAATGTAGATAATCCAAAAAATATATAGAAAATATGATAAATAATAATAAATTGACAAACATGCTAACTAACGCCACACTAGACAACCAATATCAGATATTCCTCCAATCACAATTAGTGCCAATGACATATATCTACGCCAAACATCTGCTTTTCATTTAAGTTGGCTGGCAATGAAAGAGTTAAAAAATACCTTTTTATTTAATTGGCATTATTTTGGGTAGGATTTCGGGAGCGCAGGATCGATTAAATAACGTAAGCGTCCTGATGTTGACTTATTTGTTCTCCGATGTTTTTCCCAGTCCCGGGAATAGCGGGTTAGTTTGAAATTGGGAGGGAAAACGTCTCATTATCCTAACCCAGTCACAGTTATTCCCTATGAAGTGCGCATAAAAGCTGGGAGAGAAAGAGCAAAAAAGCTGAAAGCTAGGAGAAAAAAACAAAACAAGAGTAAGCTTTTAAGAAGGAGAATTGTGGAAATAAAAGGATGCACATCAAAAGGATTTGGCGTAGGAAGGAAAGCACCACGTGTATTTTTTTCTTTTTTCACTCTCCCCCCATCACCGTTATTTTTAGGAAGCAAAAAGAGATGACATTTTCTGACTGCTTTATCGGCTGAGCTCCACACTTTTAAAGTCGCCTTGTGAAGAGGATATCAAATGAGTACGCGCTGATACGGCTAATGCTAATAAAAACCTCAGCACTTTTACGCAATTATTGTTTTTGTATGTTTAAAGCAACATGGATTTTTTTTAGCTCCCCAGATAAAAAAAGGATGCTTATTTTCATTTTTTTTTTCTCCTTGCACAAAATATAATTAGACGTAAAACTGTGCTGTTTAAAAAAATATGTAGGATTTACACATATAAACTATTAATTTATGTCATGTTTACTGTGAATCAGCTGTGCCCGCTCTTTTGGCGCCAACTACCTTGGATTCTGATTGGCTCCCTGTCTCTATTTAAACCCACTCCTTTCTGTCACCGGTTGTCAGTCCATCTGCGAATCTCAATTTACCGTATTTTCCTCACTATAAGGCGCACCTAAAAGTCTTAATTTTTTTCAAAAGCTGACCATGCGCCTTATATTTGGATCAATATTAAGTCGCAAAGTCTTGCAACTAATGCAAGCAGCCACCGACTAGATTTCCCCCCGAACGTGAAGTAGTCCGTGGTGTATGCTGGGATTTATATACAGGTGTTTCATTGGCTAACCAATGTGTCAATCATCATTTGAATCGATCACTATTGGCTAAAGTTATTCGGAGGTAAAGGGGGCGGATCCTTTTTATCATTTACAGGCTCGCATAGGCTAAAGGGGCAAAACAAACCCTGCAATTGGCCGAAAAAGATGTGTCAATCATCAGTTGAATCGATCACTATTGGCTAAAGTTATTCGGAGGTAAAGGGGGCGGATCCTTTTTATCATATACAGGCTTGCATAGGCTAAAGGGACAAAACAAAGCCTGCAATTGGCCAAAGAAGATGAATGTGAATAGCATGTTGGGTAGAACTACGGCATAGAGTAAACAGTATTTTACTATTCTGTACTGTATTTGTAAATATTTTACTCTCCTGGATTTACTACACTCACGGATATAAGAGGACCATGGTTGCACATTATTATTGAACACAACGACTTCGGTGAGCTACTCCGGCTATATATTTTCCCAGTATCTTGTTTCAGAGTGCTCTCGATGTTTCTGTGATGGGTCTTTTTTAAAATTAAACTCAATTCCAAGTGTTTATTGTCATATGTACAGTAAAGTTGCGAGCGAAAAATAAATTATAAACTAAGCAATGGTTGGCATTTCTTGAATCCCAAGACTTTAACCTTCCGAATGATATTTGGAATGATGCATTTGAGTAACATCGTACTGACACCGCATCCGCACGTGTTTACGACAAGTATTTGCTTCTTTGCAAGCTTTCGGAATGTTAAGGGGGTAATAAGTTTGACTGAACTATCTGACTGTTTTGTCGACCTTCCCATTGTAGTGCCTTATAATCCTGTGCGCCTTATGTATGGAAGATATAGGACCAAAAACTATTTTTTGGGGGTGCGCCCTATAACCCGGTGCGCCCTATAACCCGGTGCGCCCTATAGTGCGGAAAATACGGTACTCTTTTTCAACCCTGACTCACTCCTGTTTTTGCTCCCGTCTGTTCCCCGGCTTCGACCCGTTTTTTGATCTTGACCACGTCTCCAATCCTCTCCTGGCTTTCCACTCGTTGCTGATCACAACCACGTTTTTTGCTCTCCTGCCCCGTTTTTTCCGTTGTCGACACTGCCATCGCTCGCCACGGAAGTGCCACTTCCGCGTTCAGAGCGACCTGCTTCCCGCGACCAGGGTAAAGGAGGTAATGCTGAGCCAAAAACACATTGTGTTCCGCATGCTCACATCGTAAAGCAGGGAGGTTGTAATCTGGGGGTCTATTTTATTAATAAAAATGTTTTGTGAGCGCTCATCAACAGTATTTTCAAGCCTTTGTGTCACCGCCTCACTTGACATTCCATCAACTCAGCTTCCTCCCACTTTGAATATGGAATTGGCGACAAAACGGCATCCGTGGACTCGTATGTTTCCGAGGCTGGCTCGTATGTATGGGAGATGAGCGACCCCCCCGGGAACCAGTCAGTGATGAAACATTCAGGAAGAGTTGCCAAAGGAGCCCCTCGGCCGGCCCGGCTGTAAAATGAAGCAATCTACGCTCACGGAGACCTATTGCTTTCATTACCGCAGAAGCCCCAACCCCCCACCCCCCATATACCGCATCAAAGGCTGTATTTTAAGATAAACGCTACGCCGGCGTTCTCGGACAGTAGGCGGTCCTAGAAGCTCCTTTGCATACCACACGCTGGCACAAAAGTAGTAGTTAAAAACAAAACATCCTTCAAGATTGCATCCGACTTGAGATAAAGGCATTACAGAAGAGTCGGGATTTCACTGAGCATACGCCAATGCCGTGCTAATAGAGAACCTATCTTGCCACATGTAGAAATATGTATGAAAAAATATATCCTCACATACATAAAACACGTAATACCTAAATACATGACATAAATGCAATTTATTCATATATGTGATGCATTTAGTAATTTTTTTCAGTATTCATTCAGTATTTATGTTGTGTATTTCAGCAAGAATTTTGGTATGTATTCAGGCAAACATTTTGTTCCGTCTTTCGTTGGATATTTCAATTGAGTATTCTGGCCGAGTATTTTGTCCGAGTATTTTGGCTGGGCATTTCAGTCGAGTTAATCGGTGGGATATATCTGTCGGGTATATCGGTCCAGCATTTCGGTTGAGTTTATCGGTCGAGTGTATCGGTCCATTATATCTGTAGAGTATTTCGGTCCAGTGTATCAGTCGAGAGTTTCGGTCGGCTTTATTGGTCGAGCATCTTGGTCGGCTTTATCAATCGAGTATATTGTCGAGTGTTTTGGTTGAGTATATCAAGTATATCGGTCGAGTAATTCTGTCGAGTAATTCGGTCGAGTAATTCGGTCGAGTAAATCAGGCAAGTATATCAGTCGAGTATTTTGGTTGACTTTATCGGTCGAGTATTTTGGTCGAGTTCATATCTTCGAGTATTTTGGTGGAATAAATTTGTCGGGTATATCAGTCGAGTATTTCGTTTGTGTATTGGTCGACTTTATCATTTGAGTAAATCGGTCAAGTATTTCGGGAAAGTGTTTCGGTCGAGTATATTGGTCAAGTTTTTCGGTTCAGTATTTAGGTCAAGTATATCGTCGAGTATTTTGGTGGAGTATATAGGTCGATTATATTCGTCGAGTATTTCGGTCGAGTGTATCAGTCGATTGTTTCGTTCGACTTAACGGGTCGAGTATCTTGGTTGAGTATATCGAGTATATCAGTCGAGTTGAGTTTATAGGTCGACTTTATTGGTCAAGTATTTCGGGCGAGTATTTCGGTCGAGTATTTAGGTCTAGTAAATCGTCGAGTATTTTGGTGGAGTATATAGGTCGAGTGTATTGGTCGAATATTTGGTCGAGTGTATCGGTCGAGTGTATCAGTCGAGTGTTTCGATCGACTTATTGGTCGAGTGTTTCGATCGACTTATTGGTCGAGTGTTTCGATCGACTTTATTGGTCGAGTATCTTGGTCGACTTTATCACTTTAGTATATCGTCGAGTACCGGTATTTTGGCTTTGTATATAGAGTATATCGGTCGAGTATTTCGATCGACTTTCAGTCGAGTTTATCGGTCGAGTATTTTGGTCGAGTATATCAGTCGAGTATTTCGGTGCAGTGTATCAGCAGTGTTCGCATCATTTTTGTTGGGGACGCATCGTGTCAAATCAACGTGCGTCCCCGGGACGCTACTTTTTTGACATAAAATGGTCATTATTACCTGATTACATTTTTTTTTAAACAAAGATTTACCGCACTCCAAACTTTTCGTCAGGCAGATCCGGCAGATGATGTTTTGGTCTCGCGGTTCGAGTTTTCGTCTGTACGCCAATCTCCAGTTGTGTGGTGAAAAGTCCGTCTCTCTTAGAGAACCGGCTTTTTCGGCTCAAGTCATTCAAGAGAGCCTGCTCTCAAACGGCTCACTTGCTTTGATGCATTATATTACGAATTATTATGTTGTATAAAGAAGTTAAGAAAAAAAGGAAGTATAAAAAGAGAAATTGAAAAAAAGACAGGTTTCGTTAGGTGCGTTATCCCTTCAATATTATATTTAATTTAGTATATTACCAACAATAATTTGATGCAGAAAATGAATTAATAATTTGATGATTAAAACTGAATGAATATATGTATTTTTATTAAATATTTGTCACGGATTTAAAATTTCAACCTCGATAACACAAAATTTGGGGGACCCAGAGAGCTCTGTTGAGACCCATAGATTTTTAAAAATGCGAGTCCCCGGGACTCATCACTTTTCAGAGGTAAAATGAACACTGTGTCAGTCGAGTATTTCGGTCCAGTATCAGTCGAGTATTTCGGTTGAGTTTATAGGTCGACTTTTATCAGTCGAGTATTTCGGTCGAGTCGTTATGTCATATTCAGTATTTTGGGCAATATAAGCTGCGCCGATTTACACCCCCCCAAATTTGGGGCTTTTAGGTGCGTCTTATATTTAGGTAAATATGGTATTTTGATTATATAATTGATCTACCTGCGATTGGCTGGTAACCAGTTCAGGGGATATATTATTTAAATGTGTGTATATATATATATATATATATATATATATATATACATATATGTTTATATTAAATGAAGATAAATCGTGTACATTACTCGTACGGTATCGGAGCAAAAAGCGAGTGATTAATGCAAGCGATTGCTGAATCAGAGGCGCAGTGATTTACGAGCACTTTTATTGCTGATTACGTTGCGGCCAGCACATTGTTCATCCCGAACGGGAAGAAGTTCACGAGAGACGGTAAGTTAAGCTAATCAAGCAAACAAGGGGAAACGGTCCGGGTATCGGCATCGGACCCACGCTTGTCCTGCACGTGACGTCCCAGCAATTAAACATTGAGTGATGTCCTGACTGATCAAGGATACTGGGCCAAGGTGAAAACCGGTGAACGGTGTCACGTTGCTTTATGGTCCCCGTCTACTGCAAGCTCACTCATGGAAGCTGATGTTGCCCCAGAGAGGAAAAAATGGCAACATTTATCTTGCTCGAAAATGACTTATTTATGGTATCAGAAAAGCACTAGTAGTGATTATAAAGTGATTCCTTGCTTTATCGAGGTTTACTTATCACGGTTCAGCTATTTCACGGATTTTCATTAGGGATTATGTTCTGTATTATGACTGGCTAAACAGTTGTCCCGCCCCTTTTCTGATTGTGTCTGCCTGCTAGTCAATGATGTTGTGGTCTGTGTTGGGCAAATACATAAAACTGCTTTACATACCTCCATGATATGTGTGCAAATATTTTTCAACATCAAGTTTTTCTAGAAGCCATCATGTCCACAGAACGTTCTGGACCAACAAACAAACCAAAAGGCAGAGGAAGATACTTTCTATAGTCAACAAACTTAGACTCCTTCACCGCTAGACATATTCTGAAGCAACACATGGTTCTTTGAGGGAAAACAGGGCCCATTCTTAACCTTTTCCAATGAATATCGATCGTAAATTGTCTGCATTTATTTTCAAGTCACTGAAGACCTGCAACGCGCTTTACAATGTGCTTCACACTAACCTATTCACATACACAAATTAACACACCGATAGCGGCGTCAGCCCTGCTACGCTCCTACCTTTTCATCAGGAGCAATTCATGAACAATATCTGTTTCCTTCTGTATAAGGCTTTATAATACTTTTAACTTTCACAGACCAAAAAGTAAATGCAGTTTTTGATAGTGCCTACATAATAGCAACAAAGTATTTTGTGAAGTAAAATGACTCGTGTCCTTAATACAATCCTCCGGTAAAGCGGCAAGACTATTTTTAAAATTATTATTTGACAGTATAGAAGTTATTTGTAAAAAAAAAAAAAAACATTTTCCAAGTACAGTATTTTCACTTGTTAAGCAAATACTTAAGCCTGTACATTGGGTTTGTTCTTTGGCATAATAAAGAATTTAATGAATAAATAAATGTCTCTATTTAGCAGGTTATGACAATAATGGGACATTTTTGAAACAAAATCCCTGCGAGAAACGAGGAATTATAATATATCATCTGTAGTAGTGTTATGTTATTAGTTATCAAAAAAAATCTTATTATGAAATTGTGTATTGCTTTTGATAACAACGTGGTAAAAATTGTTTGCAACGAGATTAGACATGGCACTCCAGGGCAACATGGAAGACTTTAAAAAGATGGAAGGCGGAAAAGAAAAAATAAATAAATAAATAACTAAGATATATAGGGCAATGTTTGTGAATGAAAATGTCAAGAACCCAGGACCCAGATGCGTGACGTTTCTTATAGAAGCTTTATTTTACGGGAAATGGGGCAGTCTTGCACGTTAACCCAAAACGCCAGTGATTTGGTGATCGTTGGGCGGAAGATGTAATGCAGCAGTCTGGCGTGGAATGACAGGAAGCCAGAGGCCGACGAGATCGATAACAATTGCACGAGTAGATATCAAACAGATGGGGTCGATACCGGACAGGACGGGACAGACAGGATTGATATCAGGCACTGGAGACTGGAGTCCGATAACAAGCAGGACGAGATAGACAGAAACCATACCAGACACTGGAGAACCAAATTAAACAGAACAAAATAGCCGGGAACGAAACTGGAGATCGATATAAAACAGGAAAAACAAGCAGGAAACCGGACAGAGTCAAAACCCATGTCTTGCGGGTGCAGAGGTTCGTTGACGGAGGGAAAAAGGGTGAGTGAGAGCACTGAGCTTAAAAAGGAGGGAAGCCAATCAGTCAACGAGCCGCAGCTGGCGCCAAGCAGTCGGGGGCAATTATGCGCCATGGGTTACCTTGACAGAAAAAGAATAATGAATTATAACAATAGTGCAATACAAAAAACTGCAATAACACTGAACAGTAACACATTCCCCAAAATAAGTCACAAATTATGCATTTTCACAGTTTCCTGCAATGGCATTTAGCAGCAACAAAAAGGGAAAGGAAAAAAAGGTCCCAAAATATGTTTTTGGTATCGTGCGTTTCTTTAGCGAGTTTATCCTCTGCGCATTAGCATTAGCACCATTTACACTGACTTTCTGATAATCCCGATCAACAATGGTCGAATTTTACACTGAACTTAAACGGCCCTGACTTTTCATTTCACAATCTTCAACCAGAAGGCTGAAGTAGATCCCAAAGGGGGTGCAGGTTAATCACAAGTGTTTTTGTCATCACCCACTCTACTGATTTCCTTTACTCCCGTTATCAACTACCTCTAAGACGCCAAGTCACAAGCTCCTAATAGAGTTAACTGCAATGTAATGGACTTTTTTTCCCCTTCCTGCCAAGGTAGCACGGTTGCCTTGTGACATGGCTAATTATTCCTGATTGCGCCTGCAAGCATTGGCCGAGTATTGCACGGCGTGCCCCAGGGCTAATGGGCCAAAAGGGGCCGCCTTGAAAGGCAAAGTCAGGCAGGATTGAGTTCTCCCGGACCTATGGCGTCCTTTATAGGTAAATGACTCATTTCATTAAAATGAGTTAGTGGAAACCTCATCCTGGGTTCATCGCCCCTCCCACCCTCATCCGAGGGCAGGTTATAACTCAGATGGGGTCCGTAAAAGCGTCAGGGCGGTTTCGTGCGCGGACCTTGCATTACTGGGTCAGCCCGGACTTCATTACTGCAATTAGGCCGAGGTGAGCCAGCGGCTCGGCTTAATGGACGACCAATTTGCCACCCGGCGACTGGTGAAATTTTCTAGCACGAAAAGGGGACGAAAATATGACAACATAATCTAAAACCTCAATATAAGACATCGATGCGATATACCAATTTTTTTATGCATTTTGTCTTTTATATTATTATTGATTTCAGTATCGTCGTGCAATGTGTTCTGTATTTTGTCCTGTATTTTACATACATTTTCTCATGTATTCTGTTTGTGTATTCTTGGTACTAGTCAAACAGGCTGAGCTTTTCACCTACTGGTTGATCGAAGAGTGCGTCTATTAACTGAAATGCTGTCTTCTCCCGGTCGTAGTAGTAATGGCCGATTTGTTCATCACTGGTCGATCATTAGGTGAGAAGCTGAGGGAACTGGGCTGGCTACTCATTTGAATAACATTTTGTTGTGACAAAATACCTGGCCAAATAGATGACCAAACATACAACACAATACATGACACAATACACAGCAAAAACGGCGATAAAATACACTGTCGGCTAGAATGGAAACGGGACCCAATTGCGTTACGTTTCTAAGTTTTTTTGGAGGAAAGAGAAAGGGCTGCGCCCACGGTCCGGTGTCTCTGCACGCGGGAAGCAGGTTTATCTGAACGCGCAAGTGGATCTTCCGTGGCGAGCGATGGCAGTGTCGGGGACGGAAAATGGGTCAGTAGCCGGGACAGAAGAGCAAAAACGTTGGGTCGAAAGAGAGTCGTAAGCAGGGAAAGGAGAGTGGACGTAGTCGGGATCCAAAACGGGTTGAAGCCAGGGGACAGACAGGAGCAAAAAACGGGTGGGAGTCGGGGTTGAAAAAGGCTTGCCTAGTGTTAATTGAGGTACGCAGACTTACTGACAATAGGGGACAGATAGGAGTGGGTATAAATGAGGGCAGGGAGCCAATCAGAGTCCGAGGGAGTTGGCGCCGAAGGAGCGGGCAGAGGTGATTCAGATCGGTAATCAAGTCAAGTCAAGTCAAATTTATTTATATAGCCCTTAATCACAAAAATGTCTCAAAGGACTGCACAGGATTACAGTTACAAAATTACACAATTAATCATGACATACACGACACAATAAACATAAAAAACACAACAAAGGGCACACATGACACAACACGTGACAAAACACAACAAAATAGACTTTAAAACACATGAACAATGCATGACACAATGCACCACACAATGCACGATAAAATGCATGAAACAATAAATGAAACAATAAATGACATGATAAACGATATAAACAATAAAATAATTGTGACAAAATACAAAACAAATCCAGGTTAAAATACGCGACAAAATACACAACACAATGCACAACACATTGTGCGACACGATCCATGACACGATAAACGACACGATGCACGACAAAAAAGGTTGCTAAAATACATAACAAAATAAACATCACAAACACACAATAATCGGTACAAACGGCATAACACACGCAACAAAATACACAACAAAATACGCAACAAAATAAGCTGTAAAACACAAGACACAATGTACGACGCTGTGCACAATACAAGGCACACGAAAATACATGATACACTACACAAATAATGCATGAAACAATTTAAAAAAAAACGATAAACTGTCATGAACCGGAACAGGAGGAGGACCCAGATGCGTGATGTTTCTCACATAAGCTTTATTTTACGGGAAATGGGGCAGTCATGAATGTTAACCCGAACGCCAGTGATTCAGCAATCGTTGGGTGGAAGACGTAAGGCAGCAATCTGGCGTGGAATGACAGGAAGCCAGAGGCCGACGAGATCGATACCAATTGCACAAGCAGATATCAGACAGATGGGGTCGATACTCGACAGGACGGGACAGACAGGATTCATATCAGGCAATGGAGACTGGAGTCCGATAACAAGCAGGACGAGATAGACGGAAACAATACCAGACACTGGAGATAAAAATTAAACCAGACAAACTAGACGGGAACGAAACTGAAGATCAATATTGAACAGGACAAAATAGACGGGAACAATACCGGACAGGAAACACAAGCAGGAAACCCAGGTCTTGCGGGTGGAGAGGTTTGTTGACGGACTGACAAAGGGTGAGTGAGAGCACTGAGCTTAAATAGAAGGGAAGGCAATCTGTCAACGAGCTGCAGCTGGCGCCACACGGGCGGGGCCAATTGCGCTCCAAGGCAAACGTGACATAAACGACATGATAAACATAATAAACAATACAATACATGCGACCAAATACTAAACAAAATCCAGGTTAAAATACACAACAAAATACACAACACAATGCACGACACGATCCATGACACGTTAAACGACACGATCCACCACATGATAAACGACACTAAACACGACACGAAAATCGACACCATGCAGGGGACCGTGCACGACACAATACACAACAAAAAACACGACAAAATACACGACAATATACACAATAAAATACAAGACAGAATAAATGGCACAATAAACGGCACAATTGAAACAACACTCGTGTCAAAATGCACGACTAAATACAGGTTAAACAGGATGCGATACAAGCCACGATACGCGACACGATACACGACAAAATACAGAGCAAGATTCTCTGCAAGATACACGGCAAGTGTATCTTGCAGAGAATCAAAATACACCACGAAATATATGACAAATTGCCTAAATACACAATTAAATTGCATTGATGTGATATATTTATTTGTTCCTGCATTTATACGGCACATATTTGTATGCATTTATTCATCTATTCATGTATTTCTATGTATGGCAGGATTAGTCTTCCATAGGAAAAACACTCATCTATAACAACTATCGTAAAAGAACGATTCCTCGGTGACCCCAAAATGGGAATCTGGAAGGCACCTAACTGCAGTTTTTCGAATTGAGGGAAGATCAACTTGGGAAAAGGCAAACTATTGCAAGGCAATAGTTTTGAAAAATTAATTCCTAACCGAATATGAGAGAGCCTGTTAGAGGACTTGGGGTGCTTGATGGGGGAGGCGGAGTCTGAACGAAATATTGTGCATGCGAAAGATCTTTGGAGGATTAGAGTGAAATGCGGACATTAGCAGCTGTTCAAAAGAGGACACATGAGAAAATAAAATGGTGTTTTTACACAAAAAAGGTCAGGTATGCGAACATTTGTATCTTACCCTATCGCATTGAAATAATTGCTTAATTCTATATTTTAAATTTTAAATTATATAATATTAGATGGAACAGCATGGCGAGGCAGTGGTTAGCACATGTGCGGCGCAGTTCTGAGGTCATGAGATGGAACCCTCCTGTTTGGAGTTTGCATGTTCTCCCCTGTGCTTGCAAAGGTTTCCTCCGGGCACTCCGGTTTCCTCCCACATTCCAAAAACATGCATTTCATGTTAATTGGCCAGTCGAAATTGTCCCTAGATATGAGCGAGCAATGTGTCTCTCCCTGTGTGCCCTGTGACTGGCTGGCAACCAGTTTAGGAGGTTCCCTGCCCACTGCCCGAAGAGAGCTGGGATGGGCTCCAGCACCCCTGCGACCCTACTGGGGATAAGCGGTGCAGACAATGGATGGATATTATTCAATATTTAAATCTAATGTTTTAATTCTGTATTTAAATAGAATGATTTTGTAATCATCCACATTTTGATATATTTTATCTTAATTTTATAATAAACAAGAAAAATCATCATCATCAATTACTTTACAATTTGTTAGATTGTTTTTCCACCGTTACCAAATAATAAAATAAAAGCTAATATATTCCAAATACGAGATAAGCAGTTGCCAAGAAAAACCTTATGCAATGCTCATATTTTTATGGAGAATGTTGTTTTTGTGGATGTTTATGGTGGACTAGTGCCATCTGCTGGATACGTGTAGTAACCGCAGGTTTGATGTGCGTTTCTTTTAGTGACATTCTCCAAGAACCACTTTCAACATAAAAATGATGCTTTAAAATGCCCCCACACACAAAATGAAATTTCTTCATCCATTCTTAAAAAAAAGTTCAATGTTTGGCAGCTCCATCCATCCATTATCTGCACCTATTATCCTCAGTAGGGTGGCGGGGGTGCTGGAGCCCATCCCAGCTATCTCCGGGCAGTGGGCAGGGGACACCCTGAACTGGTTGCCAGCCAGTCGCAGGGCTTTTTGGCAGCTCTGTTTTGCTAAATTTTAAGAAATATTTCCAACCCACACAAGAAAAAACACAAATCCATTGCTATGTAAAGTATAACTGGGTTGGTTGTTTGGCTGGTCGGTCAGTCTGTTGGTTGGTGTGATTTTGGTTGGATGGTTGGTTGGTTGGCTGGCTGGTGGATCTCTTAACGACCATGGTCATAGGGGAATCATTTCCTGTGGTTTGTCTTGGGAAAGTACAGCCTGGTGGCGCCCATCCCTCTCTAGGCATATACAAAAAGTCCACAGCAATAAACCATCTTAATTTAATAAGAAACACAAGGTCAAATATCTCAAAAAAAAAAAATCCCATTTAAGATGAGCAAAAAACTGGGTATGTATAGTTGGTTCAATCCCTTAACCACTAGGGTTGTAGACGCACCATTTTTTGTGTTGTGTCTTGGGCCAGTACAGCCTGGTGGTGCCCATCCATCTCTAGGCCAACATATGTTTCCACCCGCTCTTCTACGGAGGACCTTTCGGGTTTTATGTTAAGTTAAGCTAACCACTGCACTACTCAAAATCACAGTAACAGAATACAAAAGACTGAAAAACTATCTTGCTCATTTTAAGAAATATTTGCAACACACATAAAAAAAAACATCCACCCATTGCTAGATGTAAAGGATAAATAGGTATACGCAAATTGAAGTTCAAATATTAATACAAAAAAACATTCCTGGCGGAATACAGAGATGAAGAAAATCGAATATGAGTAACACGAGCGATTGGGAATAGTGCTTCTAGAACTATGATCAACTTTGTGTTATTGTTGCTGTTGTTATATCATAATTATTATTATTAATAGTATTACAATTTTTGTTGTATAATTGGTGTGTGAAAGATGAAGGGTTAGGGAATATAAGCATTTGCTACTGACTACCCTTTTTCGAACATATTATGTAATATTATTTTGTTGTTGAGTTATTGTTTTTGTTCTGTTTTTATTTTAATGTTCGAATAAAGCTTTCATTTATTCATACACGAATGTTCAAATTACAAAAATTATACTTAAAATAAGCTAATTTTTTTGCCAAAGGAGATATATTATGGCTTAAATCCTTCAATCATGGTGACAGAAAACACAAGACTGAAAAATTATGTTCAATGTTTCTCATATTTGTTTTGCTCATTTTAAGAACTATTTGCGACCCGGAGGCCCAAATCAGAAATGAGATGCATCGGGATCAAATATTTTAAAATAAGACATAAACGATCTCTAAAGTGAGCAACATTTTCTGGTATATTCTGGCAAAATCCTTCAACCAAGAAGACATAACACGAACCACTAGCACAGGGGTCGGGAACCTATGGCTTGCGAGCCATATATGGCTCTTTCCATGAGTATCTGTGGCTCAGAGACAAATTTGCGTGCAAAAATTCTCCATCCTGTTCAAAACTTGAGAAGACTATTTTACTCAAGTACACACAGAGCCAAACCAATATTATATAGAGGGGCATTACTTCGCAGTATATATAGGGCACGTTTTTCACTACAATTTACAGTCAAGGTGTCACACAAAAAAAGGGGGAAAAAAACTCGTTTTGGCTGTACAACGCTAAAGAATCCTTTCTATAAAAGTTCACTATACAATCTGTGTTCAGTGTTCAGATACCTTATGATGAATCCACAGAACTGTAAATACGCCAAAACACCGGAAGAGAACTTAGTCATTTGATTGGGTGAGTGGGAGGGATGGGTGGAGCTATGCAAAAAGTGCAAGCACTCCCTCCCATCTCTCGCCCCACTCCGTATGCGCCAAAAGTAAGCACATCAGGCTCCCTGTTTGCAGAATGTTGTCACGTTTTTCCAAAACAACTGCTTGCATCTGGTTTTGAAACCAATATGTATGAAAAAAAAGGGTCAAAATGAGTTTAACCGATCTTGAGTAATTGCAAGAAAGAGACAAGTTTAAAGTGGTATGTTTGTTGATTTTGTGACAGGGGCTCTGGTATTATTCTCTTTTCATAATTTTTATCAAATCATCAAAAATAAATGTGCTGAAGACTAAGCTTTTGTCTGGGGCGCGGGTTTAGCAATTTAGTAAATTTGTCTCATAATATATGGTGTGGCTCTTTCCCAAAATAAAATTAATATTTTTTGCTTTTATGGCTCTTTGAGTCCAAAAGGTTCCCGACCCCTGCACTAGCAGAATAAAGGAGATTTTTGCCTTCATTTATTTACAAAACGGGTGCTTTCAGTGCATTGAGAGTGGCCTTGCATGATGCCTGTCAAAAAAAAATATATGCGCAATTTTTCTGGGCATGTCGAGCACGTGGAGTGCCGTGCAAAGCAGGATGGAGTCATTGTGACTCACCAGAGGATGTCCACTATATGACCCTGCTGCCCTTTGAGTGATTCTGCCACTGTAGGCTTTAAGCCGAAAGAAGCTTGCTTTAAACCACACTTTGAGAACATACAATCATGTGGGGTTAAATGGATTACGTTGCTTTTCATCACGTTTATTGCCCGATAAATATTGTGCCTAAAATGATACAAATTGGTTTTAAAATTATGTGCTGATACAACCATAGTTTCTGATTCGGTATATGCAGCGATACCTCGATACCTGACCATTTTCCTTCCTCCATCTCACTATACCCCTGCTGGCCACAGCTCCATGGGGATCAGAGCTTTCAGCCGCTCTGCCCCCCAGCTCTGGAACTCATTGCCGCCTGACCTCCGAAATTCTGCGACCCTATCCACCTGTCCAGACTCAAAACTCACCTCTTCAGATTTGCCTTTTTTTGACCATCTGCCTTAAAATTCGCCCCCTTTTAACTCTAATGTGTTTTATTTGCTATTTATTACTTGCTTGTTTTATTCTTGCTTTACTCTTGCTTTATTGTTGCATCCTACTATATGTACAGCAAACCTGGGTGCCCTGAAAGGCGCTTCGAAATACAAAGTATAATTATAAATTATTATTATAATTTGTTCAAGATTAATGTTCAAACAGCGAATTGTTCCAGGACTAAAATATTTTTCCTAAGGTATTTATTCTTCTCCGATTCCATGCATTCAAGAATATAAATGAAACAAAATATGGATAAAACATAAACCAAAAGAACAACAGCATATTTAAATGTGTAGATGATAACGATTGAACATGATACGGATAAAGATATATAAATCCTTTACTGTAGCTAAGAGCAGTGGTTGGATTGGCAGACAGTCTTACACTATTTTGTAATCTGTAGTAAAGTCCATCTTTATTTTGATAATCTTTTCACTGATTTCCCATTTTCCTTTCCCTTAACACCAAGTTTCTTATTTCTGGCAATAAAAGGCAAAAACACACTAGATCTCAATAAATTCTTTCCATTTGTTGTCAGACTGACAAGCTCTCTCCGAATAATGCTAGCTGATTGGGCTGGAGTAGCCAAGATGGCCACTAACGTCACTTGGCCACCCTTCCGGCTATGTTGAAATTTGTTCAAGTTATGATCTTTCTTTCAAATACAAATATAAATGTATATTAATGTATGTATGTATTTATAAAAAAAGTTAAAATAACACATCTGGCCTAATGAAAGCCAAAAGTGCAATCCCGTAGGACAGAATTTTCCATGGACTAAAAAGAAAAGAGATATTTAGAGAAAAATGCTTTTTGACGTTTACCATTGTTTTACTTCCGTATAATGAAGGAGCCTTGACTACTAGATTATTTTGAAAGTGTCGTAGGAAGTGGTAAATGAAAAGACCAAAATAAACCGGGAACAGAATAATAAAATTCCTCCCAAAATCATATAAACTAACCAAATCGGACTTCCGCTTTGATAGACAATTATGTCATAAATCTTCTTTTGTTGGAGAGGTTTATCGTAAAGTATTGAGAAATAGCTCGTAAAGCACGTAAAAAACAAAAGATTACTCTAATGCTCTGTAACACTGTAACGCTGTCCTACACATATAAGAACATGATATAAGCTGGTCATTTTATTTTATTTCACCGATTTACAATGTGTTCAGTCTTCTGATTGGCTAAACAGTCTTCTTCCTCTCTACCTGTGCTTCAATAAGTTTAATATGTTCAGAAACATGCTTGCCAAATTTCTTTTACATACAAGATAATTCTCTTGCAATTTCAAGTTCCTCCAAAACCTGTAATGCCAACAAAGCAGCCAAAGCACTGGCAAACATATTTAATCGGATAATTATTGCCCAAAAAATATAAAACTTCATGGATTTCGATTATCACGGGATATTTTTGAAACATAGACCCTTTGAAAAAAAATTATATATACAGCGAAGTAAATAAGTATTTAAACACCCTGCTGTTTTGCTATTTCCCCTACTTAGAAATCATGGAGGGGTATGAAATTTTCATCGTAAGTGCATGTCACCTGTGAGAGAGATAAACTAAAAAGAAAAATCCAGATATCACAATGCATGATTTTTTAACAAATTATTAGTGTGATATAGCTGCAAATAAATATTTGAACGCCTGAAAAATGAATGTTAATATTCGGTACAGTAGCCTTTGTTTGCTATTACAGAGGTCAAACGTTACTTTTGGATTACAAATGAGGAATTGAAAAGGTCTTACATTTGTCTACACATCTTTAATTTAACTTCCCTGTCTTATATGTTTGATAGAGATAATAACTGTATGATAAATACTCTAACAAAAGTACGGAACCTTGTGTCGTTAAATTATCTTTAAATTTGTAGCTTCTTTTGCTAGCCGCTAATATAGCCTCTTCACCCAAGTTCTTAACATGAATTTTGAGCCCCCTCCAGAGATTTTTGATTGGGTTCAGGTCTGGAGACTGGCTGGGCCATGCTAGAACCTTGATATGCTTGTTACCGGTTTCCTCTCTTTAATGCAGCGCACTCGTCCTGTCACATATGCAGAAAAAGACCCCCAGAGCATGAGGCTACCACCCCATGCTTCACAGTAGGGATGGTGTTGTACGGATTGTACTCTTTATTTTTTTTCCTCCAAACACGATTAGTGGAATCATGTCCACAAAGTTCTATTTTGGACATGCACCTACAATGAATTTCCCAATTACGAGGCTAATACATGTCATCTCAACATATAAAAAGGTAACGTAGACTCTGAACCTTGAACTGATTAATGATACTTCAATTATTTCCTGAGGGGAGCGTTAGTTTTAAATTGTCGGCAATTTATTATTCTTGAGGGTGTAGGACCCAAGTTTGCTAAATAAAATCACACTTCCTTCCTCCCATTTTTGTGCGGAAGAATTAACATGCAGTACAGTATTTAGACAATCCTCTCAAGTATTCACACAAAATCGGAATTTATTCATATTAACACAACTGTAGTTCATGTATTATGCAACATTAATTGCTATTTCAAAAGTTATCAATACAAGGTTGGCTGGAAATCTCCAATGGTGTATGGCTAAAGTCAGTTTATTAAAATATTATTTATATGCAGGGTTAGTTACGATATGAACTATTTTTAAATTGTGTGTTTTGTGTGGAAGCCGTAGAAAGTCTTCACTTTTGACATCAAAATATGACTTTTTGCAACAGATACAAGCCCTAGTAAGTAATATTTGGTGACACCGCGTGCCTTAAATGCTCTTTAATCAATTAACAGAAACGCCATTGATTCAGATAATAAGCAAAAACACATGTACTAGCTAAACAATATTTTGTCATTCATCCATTTTCTGCACTGCTTAACCTCAGTAGGGTCACGGGAGTGCTGGAGCCCATCCCAGCTGACTATGTTCAATTCCAACCTGATAATTAACCTGACATGCATGTTTTTGGAATGTGCGAGGAAGTACATGGAGGCAACCCAAGCAAGCACAGGGAGAACATGCAAACTCCGTACAGGAATGCTGGTAATCAGATTTGAACCTCTGACCCAGGCTCGCACACTACTCAACTGCCATGCGGCACAAGCTTTTTTAAGACTTGTAATTATATTACACAGAAATGTGTGTTGGGGAAATGGCAGGTTCGATAATCGAGAGAAAAGTCTTCTCATATGTGGATAAGGAAAATGGACAGAAGCCAGCTTCGTAGGAGGGAGATACAACTTTATTGATGCGTCAATGAAGTTTCTCAGAGAGCTGGGAACATGACAATGTTTTTAAAGCTTCAATTGAGTACACCCCAAAAGGCGGTCCTGTATCACGTATCAAGTTGGGAATTTTGTTTTTCTCGATTGTCTCCCCACAAGGAGATAGTTCTTCCAAACAAACTGAGGTCAGTTTGTTCAGAGAGTCCCGTCCCTTGCACGCTATCTTCAAGGAAACTTAATTGTCTGCCAAGAGTATCTTCAAGGAAACTTAATTGTCTGCCAAGAGTTTCCCGAAACGATGTCAACCCGACCTTTTCCCACAACTGTAAGCAAGTCTTTCTAAATTTCTACATGTATGCAAATCTATTCTAAAAATGCAAGTGTATTTACCACAACATGTGCTGCCACCATCTTGCTTTTACAGGAGCCCAGATGGCACTTTTGCTGAGGTAGCTTTTAGCTTTGAACTGCTCTTTACCTTCCACTGATCGGCCTTTCATGTGATGGACACCGTGTCCAATTATTTAGGCATTTTTGACTTTTTTTACCTTCTGTTTTCTTCTCTAGCCACTCACGCTAGCCACTTGGCTGTAGGCTAGCAACTTGGCTGTAGGCTAGCAACTATTGTTATTGTTAGCTGCTCCGTGTAAATACATATTGTAGAATTCTGTGATTCAGGATTCCAGCACATCAGTAGCTTATCCAGCTAACCGCTAATGATAGCCACTCCATCCTTCAGTGTCACTCGACTCCACTGCTTTTCATGCAAATGAACGTCGCTGAGTTCTCTGGTTCAGGGTTCCGACACATTGTTGCAGACCTGGGCACGATGGTCCTCGGGGAAAACATGTCCTTCCTGGATTTTGAGGTTTCTCTGCTCAAATACAGGTGATCCCTGGAGTGCCCAGGTCTAAATTTGTAGCTTCTTTTGCTAGCCGCTAATGTAGCCTCTTCACCCTAGTTCTTAAAAACGTATGTAATGTTCATATGTGTATGAATAATATTGCTTTTGTGGATGTTTATGGTGGACTAGTGCCATTTGCTGGATACTTGTATTAACAGCAGGTTTGTTATGCGTTTATTTTGAGTGACTGTCTTCAAGTCAAGAACTGTTTATTTGTGACGCCCTTAATCACAAGGAGTATCCAAGGGTTGCACAGACTGCAGACTATTACGAACCACAGACTATTAGTACACCATCCCCTGATCTAAAACCTACATGAGGGCAAGGCGAAACTCAAAAGCCTCTGCTCGAATACAGGTGATGCAAGGAGTGACCAGGTCTGAATTGGTAGCTTCTCCTGCTAGCCGGTAATGTAGCCACTTACACATCTCTGACAGGGTTCACCCAAGGTCTCAAAAACTTGAAAAAGTCTCAAATTTAATAACGGCAAATGAGGAATTGAAAAGGTCTTACATTTGTCTACACATCTTTAATTTAACTTCCCTGTCTTATATGTTTGATAGAGATAATAACTGTATGATAAATACTCTAACAAAAGTACAGAACCTTGTGTCGTTAAATTATCTTTAATTTTCCAAGACTTTATCGATCCCTGAAAATCCAGACTTCCGCGCTTTGCAAAATGCAGCATTTTGTTGGAGTACTTTGTTATTATGCCAGAATAGATGCAACATTGGTCTTAAATTTCATTGAATGGGATCTTGAAAAGGTCTTAAAAAGCCTTAAAAGTATTAGAGAAATCCTCAGGGAACCCTGTCCAACCAACTCCAGATGTTTGTTTGTTCCAGGTGTTCCGGGTTGTATCCAGCTTGCTAGCAAAAATTCATCCCTTCTTACTCGGGAATTTAGTTTCTAAATTTTGCCGAGGAGTATTCTTCCAGCTTTTGTCGTGTTCCTTATTCAAATGCACACAGTCCACTCTAAGCTACAACAACCATGGCTTGTGACATGAACTAACTTTCAAAATATCATAAAATAATGTTCACCAAGGCCATTGATTAAAATGGATGCAAAGCAAAAAGTTGTCCAACAACCCGGATTACTTCACGGCAGGCATGTCAAACAAAAGGCCTGCGGGCCAGACCCGGCCAGTTGGATTATTTAATCCAGCCCGCCATACATTTCTTAGTGCGTCAAAATAAGAAACGAGTCTCTAGGTCTTATCTATCAAAAGTTAGGATTTTTAAAATAAATCCAAACCAAATGCTTCCTCTGGCTGCTAAAGGACAGTAAAGTATACAACTCTGTTTTAGTAAGCCCCTGCCCAATAGTTTGATCTTTTGTAGTCTACTCTCATTGCCCATGCGCTGTTAAAACTGGTATTTTGTATTTTATTTTTCATTCATTTGAAACCATTATGATTATCAGGGCAATAATTCATATAGTTTTTGATAGCTCCCACTTGAGTCTGTATAGTTTGGCGAGTTGGTTCAGTTGTAAAACTGCATTCACTTATCTGTTGAATTAAACCAGTTAACACATTCAATGCTGAACATAAAATTCATTTTTTCACATTTTTAGTGAATAAATGTGTTATGGTTAGAAAAGATTCCTTCTCTAAAGTAGTATCTATCCATCTATTTTCTGCATTGCTTCTCCTCAGAAGGGTCCCAAAGGAGCTGGTGCCCATCCCAGCTATCTTCGGCAGTGGGCAGGGGACACCCTGAACTGGATGCCAGTCAGTCGCAAGGCAGTTGTGAGGGTCAAAACAGAGTTCCCGGACACAACCGAATGTTTGATTTTACATTACACAGTCCAGCGTTTTTCCGAATTGCTCAGTCCACAATTTAGTAGATTTTGGATTTGGGAGTCCACAATTGAAAGGATTTGGGAGTACAGTCAATAAACATGCCCGATTAAAGTCGCCGTCGACGATAAAGCTCCGTTGGGGTAGTGCAAGCTGATGTTTAGCAGCGGGCAGGAGATATAGCGCTATGCTAACGTTAGCATCTGGTGAAACTGTTAGCGGTGGAAAGTATACAGCAAACACAAAGACCACAGTTAACTCTCCCGGTACATAGCTAGAAACTCCATATCGAGTGAGCATTGTGTGTCAATGGTTCCGCTATTATTGTAGCACGTAGTCTCCAACCCCTGTTTTTACCGGAGTCTTCGTCTCGTTCGAGCCGGTGATGTAATGCGGCGTTGGGAAAGCCAAGACTCCGTGATGGCAAAAAAAAGTCCTCCAATTCCGGACGTTGTTGGTGGCGATCCGCAGCTCAAGTCACTCATTGTGGACGGATGGATCTGGCGTTGGTTGAACATGCTTGGGAGCGCTGGTCTGTGTGGTCGCCTTCTTAGCTTAGCTCAGCCTTTTCTCTGTCGTTGTCATTGTCGGCAGGCGGCAAATCTTCCAGGGAGATCCGGTGGT
This sequence comes from Urocampus carinirostris, assembly GCF_059441175.1. Classification (NCBI taxonomy): domain Eukaryota; kingdom Metazoa; phylum Chordata; class Actinopteri; order Syngnathiformes; family Syngnathidae; genus Urocampus; species Urocampus carinirostris. Next base: position 3,387,791 of record NC_142360.1, read on the forward strand.
CTCTGTATATCCCTCGGGATGTAGTGGATATTATTGTAAATGTGAAGGGAGTCGAAGGAAAAATAAGAGGGATCAGGGGACACTGAAAAACAAAAGACGAACTGGAGCCCGAGCCGCAGCGTCTAGTAGACGCGCTGCCATCTTGATATCAGTGACTGCGTGGGTTTTCTCCCACATTTCAAAAACAACAACCAGTTCAGGGTGTCCCCTTAAATTTAGGGGCGGCAGTAGCTCAGGAGGTAGAGCGCTCGTCTTGGGATCAAGGGATCCCAGTTCGAATCCCGGCTCTTCTGTGTTACATGTCGAAGTGTCCTTGGGTAAGACACTGAACCCCTAATACCCCCAATAAGCAGGTTAGCGCCTTACATGGCTGCAAGGCCGCTATTGGGAAATGTGGAGCACATTGTAAAGCGCTTTGAGAAGTCATTGACTTGAAAAGCGCTATATAAAATGCAGATCATTTCATTTCATTTCAACCACTGCCCGAAGATAGCTGAGATGGGCACCCTTGCGACCCTACTGAGGATAAGCTGGAAAGAAAATGGATTGATGGATGCATAAAATAATGTATGTGGTAGATCAAATAAATTAACATAACATCTGGTTTCATCACTTAAATTGATTAATTCATAAATGTTTTCTCGTATAATAAGTCAGCTAAACCAAAAACACAGAGTCAGCTATTTTGCAGTTTTCACATCTGGGGTAGCCTAACAAACTGCCTGTAAAAGATGGTGTATATATTTAATGTAGTTCTCCCCTGGGAGAGCGGAATGTCTTTCTGGAAACACTGTTTAGTCAGCAAAACCAAAAGTTTATGGTGGATTTTTAAGGCATTCTTTTCACAATTTGGTTAACCCTTCGAAGTGTCTCAAATATATTGTGTTGAAATTTAATGATCGGCAGGTGACTTTCTGGAAAAATCTGTCTAATCAGCAAAACCAAAATATGAGTAATTTCTTGGGTCATTTTCACCTCTAGGGTGACCTACCTTATTGCTCGTAAAAAAGTGCGATCTTGGCGAAATTTGTTTTAGCTTGGGAAAGTAGAATGTATTTCTGGGAAAGCTTAACCAAGTCAGCATAACCAAAAAAGTGTTCACATCTGGAGTGACCGAGCTGACTTCTTCTAAAATTGTGTTCATATTCAATGATTTCCTGTTCTAAAAGAGTGAAATGTCTTTCTGGGAAATTATTATTTAATTGTAATTATGAATTTCCAATCGTATCACGCGTATTTTCCGTATCATAAGACGTACTTTCAAAATTCTGGCTAATTTGGGCTTTATAGGCCCGCCTTAAAATCTGGAAAAAACATTACGTTGCACTTTTTAGCAGAGCTTGGTAAATCAGAGACCTGGTAGCGCTACCGCACCACATGCATCCTCCAAGACCCTGGCCAACGACACTCACTGACCACATAAAATATCGGGACAGTTAATTAGGAGGTAATCGTGCAATGTGCTTTGCTCTTTAATAGACCGGCACATCGAGCCATAAAGAGGCCGGAGACAGTTAGGGGCGGGGCTTACTGACATCGGCAGTCGTTTCAGGTCCGAATAATATCCGGAGGTTACGTAGAGTAGACCCCAGGACACGACATACATACTTTCTGAGGTGGGGATCGCAATGCAAAATAGCAGTATTGTTATATGTAATATATATTTATTCGATTAAATAACCTTTGATTTGTCGTGACTTGAGCTGGTACGGTGTACAAGTGGGTGGATGCAGTGGGGGGAGGACGGTTACAATAAAAACTGCGTTTAAAAACTTCTAATTGTAAGCATTGTCATGCCCTTAGAAGACTTTGTTTGTTTAATCGCCTACTAATTCTTAATTGTTGTCCTTATTGTCGATTGGTTAACAGCTATGTTCAATGGCTAAGGAAACGATGATTATGTCTTCTTGTATATATATAATATAATAATAATAATAATAATAATAATAATAAAAGTAAACAAGGGAAAAAAATAAAAAGAGAAAAGAAATAAGAAATAATAATAATCACATTAAACAATTGCACGAGAGGGTATTGGGTAGCAGTTATGCTTATTTGGCCCCGCCCCCTATTCAGTCTTATAATTAGTGGATGCAGTCACTTCATTGTCATCATTATCATCACTATTATTATTCCCAATAAGACTGAGAGAAACGTAGTCAAGTGGGTCCTTTCTCTGTTCTAGTCTTGACAGAATTGATAAAAGGTGACGACTAGTATCATTGAGGCAATACAGAAATGGTGAAAAAAAAACTGAATTTATTGGATTTTTCTCATATATATTTGGAACAGAAGTCAATCAAACATGACACCATTTTAGTGTACTGTATTTTCCGCACTATAAGGTGCACCGGGTTATAGGGCGCACCCCCAAAAAATAGTTTTTGGTCCTATATTTTCCATACATAAGGCGCTACAATGGGAACGTTGACAAAACAGTCAGATAGTTCAGTCAAACTATTACCCCCTTAACATTCCGAAACCTTGCAAAGAAGCAAATACGTGTCTCAGACATGTACGCCAATTCCTCAAATGCATCGTTCCAAATATAATTCGGAATGTTAAAGTCTTGGGATTCAAGAAATGCCAAACATTTCTTAGTTTCCATTTTATTTTTTGCTGGCAACTGTGTGGACAGCAAAGTAAGAATTTTATTGTGGGTTCTTTGCTGTGCACATGACAATAAACACTTTGAATTGAATTTAGTTTAAAAATAGTCTCATCACAGAAACATCAAGATCGTTCTAAAACAAGATACCGAGAAAATATAAAGCCACATAGCTCACCTAAGTTCTCTTGCAGCCATCACGTTCAATAATGATACGTAACCATGGTCTTCTTACAACAGTGAGTGTAGTCAATCCAGGAGAGTAAAATATTTACAAATACAGAATAGTAAAAAATGTTTTCTCTATGCCGTAGTGCAACCCAACACGTGTGATTCACATTCATCTTTTTCGGCCAATTGGAGGCTTTGTTTCGCCCCTTTAGCCTAACTGACATAAAAAGGATCCGCCCCCTTTACCTCCGAATAACTTTAGCCAATAGTGACCGATTCAAATGATGATTGACACATTGGTTAGGAAATGAAACGCCGGTATATAAATTCCAGCATACACCGCGGACTACTTCGCCTTCGGGGGAAAATCTAGTCGGCGGCTGCTTGCCTTAGTTGCAAGACTTTGCGACTTAATATTGATCCATACATAAGGCTCACTGTTTTATAAGGCGCATGGTCAGCTTTTGAAAAAAATAAAGGCTTTTAAGTGCGCCTTATAGTGCGGTACTTGCACACTATCCTGCGTTCATATCAGTGTGACCAATGGCAGAGGGCAGTTACGCATACAAGAAAACCTAAAAGAATAAGTTTAAGTCCATTTTTACCCAAAATATACTATTAACTGTCAATAAGACACAATTGGAAATGTATATCAGAAATGCCCCAACTGCTTCCTTTGTGTTTATTATTGAGAGAAAAGAAACAAACAAT